>NW_024751939.1:0-11234 GCF_018991925.1 Homarus americanus
ACACAGCCCAGTGTCTTCAACCAGATCGAGGGCCAGCATTATGCAAGCCCGTTTCTGGAGCTTGGGGCTGCGGGGTTGCCCGCTGCGTGTCCCGCTCGTGTCGGGCATCCATTATGAGTCAGGATGCGTTGGTCTCAGCTCATCTGGTAGGGGGTCGGCTGCAGCTGTGGTGGTGTCATCTCCGACTTTTGTGTGGAGTCAGGGAGACATCGTCCAGGCCCGTGAAGAGCAAGGGCAGTGCTGACTCTGTAGCTTAGTAGAAAGACAAGATCCCGGGGTGGAGAATCAACAATTAGAAGTGCCCCTAGACTCGTTACTTTAATCTATGTTCTGTGACCTGGTGTTATATCTATGAGCCCTAATCTGATCAGGTCTTACTGGTACAAGTGGGGCAGTAGCTCGGGGAGTTCTCTGATTATTACTTGGGGTTTGAGGTACCTGATTGTTCTGAGGGGGGTGGTCAGCTGCTGGTGGAGGGATAGGGTGTTGGGAAGGGAATGTTACCCCTAGAGGGGGCTGGTTGGTGAGGCCTGATTTGTTGAAGACGTCATCGTCGACAGTTGCCAGCTTCAATCTATTCACATGCACAGTTTCCTTACGTCCCCCTGGCAAAGCGGGGAAATAGTGAAGTTTACTTTGCTGGGTTGGGCGGTTACTCTATATGGGCCCTTCCATCTCTGTTGCAACTTAGAGGGGATATCGGGGGAGGATGATTCGTTAGTTAGGAAGACCAGGGTACCTACGGTAATATTGGAAGGGGTGACCCTGAGGTTATAGTAAGTGGCGTTGTGTAAGTGACCTTTCTTGTTTAGTTCCTGCACCCGAGTAAAGACCGTTTGTAACCTGTTTTGCAAGACAGAAGGGTAGTCCTCGCCATAGGATAGGGGTGGGGGGTTGATTACACCAGCAGGAAGGTTTGGATCCCTACCAAAGTGAAGGAAGTAAGGAGTGTTATGCAGGGTGGTATTAATTGCGGTGTTCATGGCCAGTTGTGCAAGAGGTAGCTGATCGTCCCAACCGCCGTACTGATTATTAACCAAAAACGACAAGTGATCTTTCAACGTTCGGTGGGAACGCTCAACCATGGCATTAGCCTGTGGGTGGTAACTAGTGGTTAGATTTGACTTAGCCCGCAGCAAGTCGCACGCCTTCTGAAAGATGCCCGAGGTGAACTCTGTCCCTTGATCACTTACAATGACCCGGGGGCATCCATGAGTACCAACGTATTGTAACAGGGCTTCACAAACTGTCTCTGCGCGTTTATCGGGGATGGGTATATAGGTTGCAAAACGTGAATAGTGATCGACGATGGAAACAACGTATCTGTTTCCCCGGTGTGAACGTATTGACATGTCAGTTAGATCGATCGATACTCGTTCCAAGGGCTGAGAGGCTGGTGGAAACTCCTGCAGCTCTCCCTGTCTCTTTGGGGTACCCTTCCTTAACTGACATGGCAGACATCCTTTGACAAATGCCCCAACCTTCCGCGCTAGATTGGGCATGAAAAACATAGAGCGTGCACGTGCATATGTGCGACATTCACCCGGGTGGGCTGCGAATTGGGAAGAGTGAGCTACTTCTTGGGCCGAGTTTTCCAAGGATGCGGGGATGACTACGAGTTCTGTGGGTTGCTCATCATCCTGTTTCATAGTAACAAGATACAGGACTTCGCTTAAAAGACTGAAATCACAAAGTGAGGCTTTGTTGACCTTCTTGGGGAGCGGACCCCCCTCAAGGAACTCAATGACAGGACCCCACTGTGGGTCTTCGAGTTGGTGTTGGCGCACCTCGTTAGGTGATAGGTCCCCAAAAATGGGCTGAGTCATGCTGCTAGGATTCCCGACATTATTTATAGGTAATACATTACGGCTCAGTGCGTCTGGTACTACGTGGTTCTTGCCTGGCTTATGCAAAATGGAGAAGTTATACGCATTTAGAAAGACTGCCCAGCGTGCTACCCGTGCATTAGGAGTTTTACCTTGGAAGATATATATTAAAGGACGGTGATCAGTGATTACATAAAAGTGTCTACCAAATAGGTAAGCATCAAAGGAAGTTACGGCCTTGACAATAGCCAAGGCTTCTTTCTCAGTTGTGGAGTAGCGGAGGGCAGCTCCGCTCAATTTCTGGGAAAAATAAGCAATAGGGAAGGGGTTATCTTCACCACCTTGCATGAGACAGGCTCCCAGTGCTTCGTCGGAAGCGTCAGTGTGCACGTAAAACGGCTGCGTGAAGTCCGGCAGTGCTAACATTGTTGCCGACTTCAGTAAGTCCTTAAGATGGTTAAAAGCTTTATCTGCCTCCCCCAACCATCGAAACTGAACCGACTTCTTTGTAAGTTTCGTAAGGGGGAGGGCCGCCTCTGAAAAGTGAGGGATGTGACGTCTGAAATAATTGGCGGTGCTGAGGAACTGTTTCACACCCCTGGCTGTGGTGGGGGGTGGCATCTCTGCTATCGCTTTCACTTTCACCGGGTCGGGCCTAACGCCGCCATGACCTACGATGAATCCCAGGAATTTAACTTCCTGGCGCGCGAACGCGCATTTCCTAAGGGACACTTTCAGTCCGGCCGCTTTCATGACCGAGAGAACCTCATCTACATCCCGCATGTGCGAATCCATGTTTTTACTATAGACGATAACATCGTCCAGGTAAGCCATAGCGTTCCGCCCAAGCACGGGTGTGAGACTGTGGTTCACAGCCCTCATGAACGTGGCCGGTGCTCCCTTTAACCCGAAAGGCAACCTGTTGAAACAAAATAGACGGCTGCCGTCCGCGAAAGCAGTTTTGGGGCGGTCAGCCGGGTCGACAGGTATACTCCAGTACGCATCCTTACAGTCTAGAACTGTGAATATAGAAGCTCCGTTCAATTGGTCCAGTGTCTCGTCAATTCTGGGCAGGGGATAGCTATCAGCAATGGTGTCCTTATTAAGTTCCCTATAGTCTACACAGAATCCAGTTGACCCGTCCTTTTTTCTGACTAATACTACCGGGGAGCAATAGGGGCTAGTACAAGGGGAGATGACACCACGTTCCTCCATTTGGCGACATAAGTCCCTAATTTGAGTTTTAGCCGCCTCAGGAAGCCTCCACTGCCGTACTCTGGTGGGGGGAGCGGAGCCTGTATTAATTTTGTGTGAAGCTGACATCAGGTCGAGGTCCTGATCTGAAGTTGCAAATAGATCTTCATGCTGCTTTATTATAGAGCGTAGACGTTCTCTAATAAGGGTGGGTAGGTGATCTATGTCAAGGGATTCTATTGCAGTGGCGAACATTTGCTGTGACTCTACGAATTCTGTGTCACTCCTAATGTTATATCTCGTAGAATCGAAATGCTCCAGATCCTCTACTTTATGGACCTCACAGACTGTTCCCACTGAATGACCAGGAGTAAGTTTAAATTCCCTGGGGGTGGGGTTTATGACTGGGACGCTAGGCTGCTGAGTGTTAATGAGCCCCGACTGCATGTATGGGGACATTTTATGAGGGGTTTCAACAAATACATACTCCTGATCCTCCGTGGAACTGTCGAACGACCTTGACCATCGAACGGGCAGAACAACACTAGAGTGGGGGGGGATGACAGTGGCGCGCGTCGGGTGTAGCTGGGGGGCTTGGGGTGCGGGGGGCTGGGGGCGTTTAGGCCTAATGAGGTGGACGGGCAGACCAGACCTACTCCTAATAGCAGTACCTGCATAATCTCTACCATCTAGTGTCACGGTATACCGGCTCCCGTCAAACTGGATTCCATACTTAAACCTACACAAGAAATCTGACCCAATAAGAACATCCCCTGGGAAATGATCACCGCTTACCACAACCAGCGCGTGAACAACTATCTTATCTCCTAAGTCTACAGTTATATCTCTGGAATCCAGTGTTGAGAGGCGGTTCCCCGTGACGCCACGTAACTCAGGAACTTTATGCTTTCCCCCTAGGCTCATCTTGGAGGCCACGTTCTGTTTCACCAAGGACACCAAGGAGCCTGTGTCAATGAAAGCTTCAACCCGTTTCCCTCCCATTTTCAACTTAATAATTGGCCTGTCTTCCCTAGTCACCATCAACGCCTCGCCCTTGTCTTTAGTAGTAGGGACATAACCTGCGAATGTGTCCCCACTCGGCACATGCGTAACAACGCATTCCGGTGTATGGACACTCTCTGCGGGTATGTCCCTGGTCGCCACACCCATCGCACTGGTTTCCCTCACATTGAAAGGGACATCCGTGCACCGCGTGGGACCATGCCCCACAGGAGGAGCAGCGAAAAGGCTTCGGAGCTCTATACCAGCTATCTCGCATGGGCGGGCCCGGGCGCGCACTTGTGACTGCATGGGGGCTGGGGTCAATCCCAGCCCGCGCCCCGCGGGTCCCTGCCCCGGACGGCCGGCCGCCCCGTGGCGCATTACCCAACGTGTTTATACCTACTGTATCTAACCCTGGTTGCTCCCGCCCTTCCCCGTGGAACGATGACTGTTCCTGTCGCTTGCTTTCGTCCCGGCTGAGATTCTCCACCATCAGTCTCAAGAATTCATCCTCCCAGACAGAAAGGGTGTTACATGTAAGGGTAGGAGGTGCGGCGTGAATTGTCGACACAAAACGGGAGGGGGGGGGTGGGTTTCCTGAGCTGTATATACCTCTGCACTGCTTTAATTGCGTTCTCGATCGTAGTTATCCCGCTTGCCTCCATGTACGTACGCATCTCGCCGGGTAAGCCAGACAGAAAGTAAGAGAGTACTAGCTCAGGTGGGAAGAATTGTGGGTGATTCACTCTCGCCATCTTCACAGCACTCCCTATGCATGATAGGTAAATACCCCACACACAACGCTTCCGTGACGCCTGCTGGACCACCACTCCACGACCCCCTGACGGAGACACGATGATCCTCCCAATACTGGCCAGATATTTTGTAAATAATATTGATTATGTGTGAAAGGAACATCCTTCCTTCCTTAGGCTTTAGTAAGCCCCTTTATAATATTTATACTGTATATACTTTTCACACTTGCCAGATGATTCTGGTGTCATTGTACAGGGGTACCTAGTGACAGCACTAGGATCCCGCTTCCTCTATCAAGGAATAAACAATTGAAATTGAAATTGAATTGATAGGTAAACATTTAGTGATGAACACTCCTCTAGCTTAATATTAGCTAAACGTGTCGTGTGATCTTGTAATGAGTCACTCTGGCTGTAAATTTCCCGTAATCCGTTCGCGAACGTGTCCCACGTGGTAGCATTCTTTACTGTCGGGTGAAATCCTAGCACACCTTTCCCGTCACCGCCCAATCGCATACGTGCCGTCCTAAGGCGGCATTCCTCGTATTCCTGAAGGGATTCCGGGAACGCACTTTCAATGTCTCCTAACCACTGTTCCAGCCTATCGGCTGATGTCGCAGGGTCACGGCCATCGCCCTCAAACATGGGTATCTGACTGATTACTTGTGCCGCACTACTCGCTGAGACAGACGTCAGGAAGGGGTCTGGCATGCTGTAGGAGTTGGGAGGTGCTTAGGTGTACGTGAGCGTGGGGGAGGGAGCGGCGAGAGAGGGTGCAGGGTGGTTAAGGGGTAGGGGGGGAGAGTAGGTACTAGTGGATTGTTCAGGGAACGGGAATAAAACGGAAGTCGTTGGTGTAATGTTAACAGAAGTCATATTAGCTTGCGAGGAGGGCTGGGAAGTACTGATCGTGGAAGTCGAAATTGTCAATGTTGACGATGACGTCTGTGGGTGGGACGAGGAGGGGGTTTTACTAACACTTGCCCTGGTTGAGGTCTCGACCATTGTTCCCCGTTACCCAACAATATGTGAACTAGGGAGGGGGGAGTGGATACTGTCACCACTTGTACCACACTGAGGGACAGGAATTATATTACAAATGTTACCACCCTTGTACTGCCTGCTTCGTCAAGATAGTTACGAGTTTACTTTAAAAGGTTCTAACAATCACTGTACTGAACACTAAGGGGAATAGGCGTGAGTTCTTACGTTAAGTGCGCTGCCACCATTGTAATGAGACAAAATCTCACATGAAGAGGTAAGTTAGGAGCTTATAGTAGTAGAGTATTATAGCGAGAGGAAATGGTAGCGTGTCTCGAGGGTGTGATGTCAACACTGTATATTAACACAGGCACAGTACAAGTGTAGTATATAAAACACCAATGCGTGTTACAGCTTTATTTTACTAGTTCAATAGGGGGGATTAATAGGGGGGTTCGTACACAATTTATGATAGACTATGGTATTCTCGTATAACCTAACCTCACAACTAGAATGGGCACTTCACTAAGTCGATCGTTGGGGAGGTTCGGGATCACTGCACTTCCACAGACTACACAGCCAGCACTTACTGTTACACGTGGAGTTGACAGCACTTTGTCGATGGACCGGGGCTGAGACTTCGTTACACTTAGTGGCGGTCTTCTCTCGAGCGGGACTCGGGGACCTGGTAGCTGGCCCTTCCTGGTTACAGACTCTCTCTCAAGCGTGAGAGGAGCTCCAGCCCCTATATATTGGTCGAGCCGGGGGGTGACCTCTCCTACTGAACTGGGTGTGTCTTGACCGGGTTGTTGGGTCAACAGGAGTGCTGGCTAATTAGCGGGTCCTTGAATTACTAAGGTCATGACGCCGGGTAGAGCTGATCGAGTGGTGGTGAGAATTCTGGTTCCCTAGTGTCAGGTCTGGACGGCTGTGTGCAGGTGTCGTCCTGCCCAGGTGTCTTGGTTAGGTGCGGTTGTAGGTCACTCGGCTAACTCAAGTCATTAGCGGACGAGGTCAAGTCCCCTAGGGTCGACCTGAGGTGTATCAACCCGGGATGTGGTGGTGCCACGAGGTCTGTAGTGCTTGCTGTTACATGTGACATAATTCTGGGCTGTAAGCTTTGGTCTGACAAACAATCATTACACCAGCATGACAGCATAATGCAGCTCCCTCTCCCTCCCTCCCCAGCATGACAACATTATGCAACTCGCTCTCCCTCCCTCCCCAGCATGACAGCATAATGCAGTTCCCTCTCCCTCCCTCCCCAGCATGACAGCATAATGCAGCTCCCTCTCCCTCTCTCCCCAGCATGACAGCATAATGCAACTCCCTCCCTCCCCCAGCATCCCGCTCCCTCTCCCTCCCTCCCTCAGATGACAGTATAATGCAGCCCCTCCCCTCCCTCCCCCAGCATGACAACATTATGCAGCTCCCTCTCCTCCCCCCAGCATGACAGCATAATGCAGCTCCCTCTCCATCCCTCCCCAGCATGACAGCATAATGCAGCTCCCTCTCCCTCTCTCCCCAGCATGACAGCATAATGCAGCTCCCTCTCCCTCCATCCCCAGCTTGACAGCATAATGCAGTTCCCTCTCCCTCCTTCCCGAGCATGACAGCATAATGCAGCTTCCTCTCCCTCCCTCCCCAGCATGACATCATAATGCAGCTCCCTCTCCCTCCCTCCCCAGCATGACAGCATAATGCAGCTCCCTCTCCCTCCCTCCCCAGCATGACAGCATAATGCAGCTCCCTCTCCATCCCTCCCCAGCATGACAGCATAATGCAGCCCCACTCCCTCTCTCCCCAGCATGACAGCATAATGCAGCTCCTCTCCCTCCATCCCCAGCTTGACAGCATAATGCAGTTCCCTCTCCCTCCTTCCCGAGCATGACAGCATAATGCAGCTTCCTCTCCCTCCCTTCCCAGCATGACAGCATAATGCAGCTCCCTCTCCCTTCTCCCAGCATGACAGCATAATGCAGCTCCCTCTCCATCCCTCCCCAGCATGACAGCATAATGCAGCTCCCTCTCCCTCTCCTCCTCAGCATGACAGCATAATGCAGCTCCCTCTCCCTCCCTCCCCAGCATGACAGCATAATGCAGCTCCCTCTCCCTCCCTCCCCAGCATGACAGCATAATGCAGCTCCCTCTCCCTCCCTCCCCAGCATGACAGCATAATGCAGCTCCCTCTCCCTCCCTCCCCAGCATGACAGCACCCTGAAGTTCCTTAATGAGTTGGGCTCCAGACTTATTGAAACTACCAGAGACTCCAGGGCATCGATCTACTATTTACAAGACAACCAATTGGGAGATGATGGTAAGGGAAGGCGAAAGACATCAGGTAGATTTTTACAGAACTTAATTTGGTTGGGACACAAAGACAGGCTGGAAGGGTGAGGTATGAGGATCTGGTAGGGTGGAATATGAGGGACTGGAATGGTAGGGTATGAGGGATTAACAGGGTAGGGTATGAGGGACTAACAGGGTAGGGTATGAGGAACTAGAAGGGTAGGGTATGAGGACTGGCAGGGTGGGGCATAAGAGACTAACAAAACTGGGTAGAAGGGTGTGACAATCTCCTCTTCTACACTAATCACGCCACACGTTCTCCCTAAGTCATCAAAAATATACATTTGTCATGGTGTTCAAAAATTCCTCTTTTACCAACACAAGCTCTCGTTCTTGTAGCCATTGTGATTTAGGCTGAGGGGATAGAGAGATATAGTGAAAGAAGTAGGAACAGATAAAGAGAATGACAGACATAGATATGAGGATATAATAATTGTGGAAGGGGAAGGAAAGAGGAGGTGGAGATAGTGGTAGAGGAAGCAGGGAAGGAGAGTAGGGGAGAGAGAGTGATGATATATTAAGGTTAATAGAGACAAGGGGGGATAGGATAGGCAAAGAGGATACGACAGGGCAGATTTAATCTAATTTCATGGGTAAGAGATGGCAGGAAACCTAGTGAGTGAGTGAGTGGGACAACCATTGATCGTGATCACGCCCCAGTCCACAAGATCGTACACACAAGATAGTCAAAGGAACAGAGGGAACATATTCGGCTTGTTGTCGAACACTTGAATCAAAGGAGCAATAAGTTATTACTGAGTCACTGCACGTTGACTACATATTATAGTGTTTGTAAAGATCTTTCTTGTTACACTGGTCGAGAAGATCAGATAGCGACCGTACGTGAGCTATGGCCCATATCTACAGAACCTCGACCATATTAGTTGGTAAAATTGTCTTCGTTTTCTTTGGTGAGTGATCGTGTATTTCCAGATGTAATAACTGAAATGTGTTCAGTGTCTCCAGCAGGACCCGGCTGTACTCTCTTATTGCTGGGACCTCTATCAATCTGCCTACACGAATATCAATAAGACCCGTTTCAACTTCTCTACAAACTTTAAGAGCGTTCGGTTGAGGAGTTCAGGTACGAAAAAAGTATGTTAAGTGAGAATAAATTAACACGAGGCCAGTCAGTGTGTCAAAACACGGTCAGGCCCACATCAACTGGCAATATAATCACATAAGGCGGATCATGACGATAACACATTTGTGCTTATTGTTTCATCAAAGTACTTAGGCAACATGTTAAATCTATTGTTTGTGTGAAAGTAAAAGGAGAAGCTGTACAGGTTGATCCACAGTTCCTGTTTCAACATCTAACAAAAGCATCAGGGAGAGTGTAAGGCAGGTGAGTAGTGTAACCACCCACTGTACTCTCAAGGGTCTGGCCTAAGAAACACCTTATGGACTATGAGCTGTACACTGCTGCATCACATTAACCACTAGGAGTTGTAACCAAACACTCCAAAAGTGCCTTTATGGAGGAGACCGATGAATTTCAAAATGAACACTGTGACTCCTGTTGTCTCGGTAGGGTCGTCAAAATCCTTTGTCTGTTGTGTCATATCGTCTAACACAAAATCGTAAACATACTTTTTGGAGCGTATCTACATCTTACAGCATGATGACACTAAATGGCCGCCTTAAAATGTTATTCTCAAAGACTTAATTATCCAATGAAAAAATTCACCCACTAAAATTTAAGATCACGTTGAAGATAAACTCATTAAAGTTTTATACTGTACTATAATGGAAATTAAAGTTCACTCACTCGCACTCTTGGGCAGAAATTATAATTTAAGTTCTCATTTAGAACAGTCTTGGCTGTTTTTAGGTCCTGCTATGGTTACTGTCTGAGTCATAATCAACCTCACTTGGCATCTTCTATTTCATTTTGGCGCATTTCATGTTGGTGTATTTCATGTTTGTGTATTTCATGTTGGTGTATTTCATGTTGGTGATCACCTGCCACCCACCAGAGACTTGGGAAGGTTAGAAATAGTGTCATCTCTGTGTTTTATGACGTCTTCGAGGTTTATATCTTCACCTCACCTCCTGAACCACATCCTCAAGACGGACCATTTCTTACCCTGGTCGTCTTCTTAGCTAATCAGGCTTATTTAATTCTTCTCTCACAGCGCTGCGCCCCCTGGCGAGAAACTCTCCCTCATTTCTTGTAACTTTTAGAGAAGGAAAGTTTATTCTCAACTGGTTGTACAGATGAAGCGTCACAACTTCTCGATATCTTTGCTTTGTGATTATAATACCAACGTGTCTGAGTCGTGTATTTGTTTATAAACTTAATGGAATAATATTTACCCAAGTTTAAGAGGCACTAAAGACATTATAAGGGCTGGATATTTCAAATTATCTGCATCTCTTGAATCACTTGAATCAGGAGTGAAAAAATGAAATTAAAACAAAAAAGAATTGTAAGTGAATGAAATATCGAAATCCTTGAAAAAACTAAATTTCTTAAAACAGTAATGGACTAAGACAGCAGTGGAAGGTAAGGAGATTGGTGGAAAAGAAAGGAGAAGACCGAAGGAGGAAGGTAAAAGGAGGGAAGATGGAGGGGTAAAATAAAGGGGAAAGGAAGATGAAGGGGGAAGAAATGAATGGGGGAGATGGAAGGGAGGATGAAGGGAGGGAAGATGAAGGGGTAAGATGGAGGAGAAAGACGATGGGGAGAAGAAGATGAAGGAGAAGATGAAAGGTGGAAGATGAAAGGCAGGAAGCGACAGTGCAAAATAGATCAGCAAGAGACACAGTTGTACCAGAGGTGGTAAAAATATACACCAGGAAGGAATCAGGTGTGGCAATGTAATACACTCTCTCTCTCTCTCTCTCTCTCTCTCTGTCTCCATATTATGTTGCTCAGATTTCTCTCTCTTTTTCTAAAAATACAAAACTCAACTCAATAAAGGCAACACATATACTGTACTATGACTGCCAGTGTATTATAGCATCAACATTATTATATAAGAGTATATATTATACTTAAGCCCCCCCCCCCAGGTATCGCCGGGATGGTTAATCTTCAGGTGGGATACGCTGGGCGGCGAGGGGAGTGACAATCTACCTGTGTCATTAAGGTCTCTGTTACCTTTTCCTGGGGCGACACTTC
>NW_024751940.1:0-35955 GCF_018991925.1 Homarus americanus
TGAAATATATATATATATATATATATATATATATATATATATATATATATATATATATATACATATATATATATATATATATATATATATATATATATATATATATATATATATATATATATATTGCTACGAACCCCTCCACCCAGCACTACGAACCACGCCATCTATTGTCCTGATCTACCTACCCAGCACCACGAGCATCGCCATCTAGGGACGAGACACGAGTATGACTCGTCTTAGTTAACACTCCGGGGTTTCCCTTCTCCATATCCTGGTTGTTGCGTCACTTCCTCCAAGTCTTCTTTGTGAGCTCCAATTCGAGGAGAGAGCACTTGGGTCTGGGAAGTGACCACAGGATCATCTATCCTCTAAACCTACGGTGCAATGACTACCTACCGTCTTCTACAATACTCAGCCTTACTCGTCAGCCATCTCAGCTTCTCACTTAAGTATTTGTATCTTGTATTGCCTCCCCCACGTCCACTTGCTTCAAAATTGTTTATGTTGTATTAATATGTATATACTGTTAATGTTTAGGTTAAGTTTGGTTAAGGGTAATTTATAAGCTGAATATTTTGTTTAGGGATTTATGGTACTTTATTATACACAACAAAAACTCGCATCCTTTGTCTACCCTTTTATAGTCCGATTGTCTTTGTTTTTGTTTTTTTGTTACCTGTTGGGATCTGGGTAGACGTATAACTATATTCTAAATCCCCAACTCGTAACAAATGGCGACCGTGACAGGACACGACCTTAAGTACCATATTCCTTCCTCCCTTGTTACTCAGTGTTAATTATTCCTCCCAGTCACTTCTGTTCACAATTGCTTTACGGTGGTTTAAAGTTTCCTTCATATGTGTGTGCATATATTGGTATTATCTTACAATAAGAGTGACAGCCGTAGGATATTAGGTTCCAAGTGTCATAAGGCTTACCTGTTATTACACGTGGCAGTCGTGTAGTAAGTCTTATCGAGTGTAGGGAAGAATCCGGATCTGTTTAATGCCTTACCCTCACTCCAGAGTAGGCTGTTCCATAGTCACTAGTTTAGGGTGAAGTGATATCTTGGGACGCCTCGCTCTACCAGGACCCCATAATTATAAAGCCTCCATTATTGTTCTTCTCATTATCTCATTCGGGGTCAATCATAAAGTAACTCAAGGGTTGTTAATCCGGATCTTTATATAAATGCCGTAATACGCCCTTCCTCTTTCAAGTATATCAGGGTTGTTAATCCGGATCTTTATATTAATGCCGTAATACGCCCTTCCTCTTTCATGTATATCAGGGTTGATCTTTATATTAATGCCGTAATACGCCCTATTTCTTTCAAGTCTCTTATCCTTATCTAAGGATCTTCTCAGAAGAACAATAATCATAAGTGTAATTTCCCTAGGTATAACTTGGTTAGTTTCCGGGACTTTCTGGTTATCCACTGCCGTGATATTTTCTAGGGTAATCCACTTATCTTATATTTTGATCATTAATTTATTTATCCTATTTTTCTTAACAATGGCCACCTCAGGTTTTGATCTCCAGGATTTTATTGAAAATCCTTCCGCAGCTAAATTACGTGTTAATATCCTGAAGAAAGAATGGAAAGAAATAGCCAACTATTACAATATCCCATTTTCACAGCAACTGACTAAGGAAATGTTAAAAAATCATGTGATTGAAGTGTTGGTTCAACAAGAAGTTTTAAAAGAATCCGCTGTTGACAGATTAACGCCCATGTCCAAGAAACTTCAACCACTATCCACCACCCCTCCTCACTCAGAAGTTGCCTCAGGTCTGGCTAGCCCTCAAGAAGAAACACAACGAATAGACGCCTTAGAACTAGAACGAGCTAGGTTCGAGTTCCAAATCAAAATGAAAGAACTCGAGTTGGAGCATGAAGAAAAGTTGGAACAGGCCAAGTTGGAGCAGGCCAAGTTGCAGCATGAAGAAAAGTTGGAACAGGCCAAGTTGGAGCAGGCCAAGTTGGAGCAAAAGTTGGAGCATGAGGTTAGACTGAAAGAACTACAGGTAAGAGAGATAGAAGTCACCTTAACATCGGAGTTTAAATCAAAAGAAGTGGCATTAAGAGAGAAACTAGCTGCTTTTAACCCTGCTACTGCTTCTTCCCTTGTTCCCGGGTTTGATGAATCCGATATGGACGGGTCATTTAGGACTTTTGAGAAAATAGCCGGGAAGAATGAGTGGCCAAAGGACCAGTGGGTGTCAGTGTTAGTTCCTAAATTATATGCTAAGGCTCGTAGAGTTTATAACTGCTTTAGACCAGACTGATGACTATTATGATACCTAAAAAAGAATATATCCTCACTTTATGCTATCACGCCAGATGGATACCGGCAGAAGTTTCGTAAACTAACCAAACCATTTTCCCACACCTTTGTTGAGTTTGCTCAAGAAAAGCTTAGGTTTTTAAGAAGTGGTTAGAGGCTACAGAGACCTCCACATTTCAGGATTTGTTAAATTTGGTAGTCCTGGAGGAGTGGAAGAGCAAGATACCATTTCACATCTTGAAGCATGTGGAGGAGCGTGGAGAGGTTAATTTAGGGCGTGCTGCTGAGCTGGCTGATGCGTACGCTTTGTTGGTGGAGTCACTGGGCAGTAGAGAACGTGGTACTTTCCCGACATGTTAGGTCCTCCTCTGATGATAACCTTGGGACGTGAGTGGTAGGTCGAAAGGTCCCACACCTACTCCCCCCGATGCAACCAAGCTTACTTGTTCTTACTGTAAAAACCCAGGCCATACGATCCAGACTTGTAAACACCCAAAGTGTCGAATTGCTAAAAGTAGTTCCCTGGATCCCAAATCCAAACCAATAGCAACCACCAATGTGGAAAGGCCCCATCAGGATCTCTTCTCTTCATTCACCTATGAGGGAAAAATTTCAATCATGGAGGGGTCTCGTTCTTTCCCTATTCGTATACTACGTGATACGGGCGCAGCACAATCTATCCTCCTGTTTAACGTCATTCCTGATATATCTACCGCATTTACTAATGAGAGTGTTCTAATTTCAGATCTCTCATCCCATTCTTCCTATCCCTTAGCTAAAGTGCACCTCCAATGTCCCTTGATTACTGGGGAAGTGCAAATAGCCATTAGGAAAGATCCAATGCCTGTGAGCGGCATTCATTTATTATTGGGTAATGACTTGGTAGGAGATCTAGTGGTTCCCAACATAAAGACAGTCGACTCTCCCTTACCTGTCAACTCCACCACTGACCTTAAAGAAACTATTCCTCATCTTTTCCCATCTTGTGCTGTCACCCGGTCACAGAGTGTGCGAAATGGGCCCTCTTCATCTAAAACCACCTCTAATATCTTCCTACCCACAGAAGATCTGTACAATAAGACCATTAGTAAGGATGAGCTCGTTAAAGCCCAACAATCTGATCCATCTTTGAATAAACTTCATCATGCAGCAGTTGAGGGTAAAGATTTTAACACCCTTCCATGTTTTTATTATCATGAAGGGGTTTTGATGAGGGCCTATAGGCCCCCTGAGCTTGCCCATCTAGACACGTGGTCTGAAATACATCAAGTGGTAATTCCCACCTCAGTCAGACCAGCATTAATTGCCCTTGCCCATGATGGTATTTCAGGACATTTGGGAATCCTGAAAACATATAAAAAGCTCCTCCAACACTATTATTGGCCTGGACTTAGGAAGGATGTGTCAAAGTACCTAAAATCTTGTCATATTTGTCAAATGGTAGGAAAACCAAATGAAAGTATACCAGCAGCTCCCATTAAGCCCATCCCAGTATTTTCTACACCATTTGAAAAGATTGTTGTGGATTGTGTGGGCCCATTACCAAAGACTAAGAAGGGAAATCAATTCCTGCTCACAGTTATGGATACCAGTACACGTTATCCTGAGGCTTTTCCCCTTAAAAGCATCACTTCAAAAAACGTAATCAAACATCTTTTGCACCTTTTCACTTCAGTGGGCATTCCTAAAGAGATCCAATCCGATCAGGGCACCAATTTTACGAGCAATCTTTTCAAACAGGTGATGAAAGACCTCAGTGTGGACCATTGTACATCTTCGGCTTACCACCCACAATCCCAAGGTTGCTTGGAACGGTTCCATCAAACTTTCAAATCAATGATCAAAAAATACTGTATAGAACACCAAAAGGAATGGGATGAAAGCATAGACTTGTTACTCTTTGCCATCAGGGAATGTC
The DNA here is from genome assembly GCF_018991925.1 of Homarus americanus. Lineage (NCBI taxonomy): Eukaryota > Metazoa > Arthropoda > Malacostraca > Decapoda > Nephropidae > Homarus > Homarus americanus. The sequence continues at coordinate 4,207 of NW_024751940.1, forward strand.
CCCAGGAGTCATTGGGTTTCTCCCCGTTCGAGTTACTATATGGGAGACAAATTAGGGGACCCCTTAAAATAGTAAAGGAGCAGTGGTTTGACACTCCATCTATTAAGCCCGCAACAGTTTCCCAATACATTGACACTTTACGGGACAAATTAACTGAAGTCCGAACCATTGCTCAGTCAAACTTAAAAAAAGTCCAAGAAAAAATGGTGAAGTCCCAACCTAAATTAGTTAAAAGATCATTTTCTCCAGGTGACAAAGTGTTACTCTTTCTACCCATTCCAGGCTCTCCCCTTAAAAGCAAGTTTACTGGTCCCTATATAGTTGCTAATAAACTATCTCCTCTCAACTATATAGTCCATACTCCTGATCGCAGAAAAGATTCACAACTTGTTCACATTAATCTCATGAAACTTTACCATTCCAGGCAGTCAGAGGAAGACATCCCAGAGGCTATAAGCCAACCTGTATTGCATACGGTTTTGTCAGGGCCGGAGCCGGAGACAGATGACATGGACCTATTGGAGAATTTAGACTTCCCTCTACCTAAAGAGAACCCTGCTAACAGTCACATACTCAACAACTTGGATGAGTATTTTTCTGTTCTGAATCCATCTCAAGCAAAAGATCTCACTAAGTTATTATCGACATTTCCTAAAGTCACGTCAGACCTCCCAGGGTTTTGCAATATACTTAAACATGATATTAAGCTAATCTCAGATGATGTACAACCCATTAGGCAATCAGCCTATCGACTAAATCCACAAAAAAGAGATTATGAAAAAGGAGGTAGATTTTTTGTTAAAACATAACTTAGCTGAGCCTAGTACCTCCCCCTGGGCTTCACCTTGCCTTCTCATTCCAAAACCCGATGGCACTTTTCGTTTCTGTACCGATTATCGTAAAGTGAACCAGGTCACTGTCTCAGACTCCTACCCTTTACCTTTGATTGAAGATATAATAGACAGCATAGGCTGTGCCAAATTTATCAGTACCGTGGACCTATTGAAAGGATATTACCAAGTGGGACTCACGGATAGGGCAAAAATAATCTCGGCATTTATAACTCCATTTGGTCTTTTTCAATATTTGGTTATGGCGTTTGGCTTTTCTAATGCTCCGGCCACATTCCAGAGGGCCATCAACTACCTTATTCAGGACCTAGGTGGGACGTTCGCCTACCTGGATGACCTGGTGGTGGTGTCGGACAGCTGGGACGAACATCTGGTGCGTTTGGAGATACTGTTTGCACGACTGCAAGAGACTGGATTCACCATAAACCTGGCTAAATCTGCTTTTGGCCGGGCCTCAGTGACTTACCTGGGACATATCGTTGGGCATGGTATGGTGAGACCCAAGAACGCAAACGTAAGAGCCATCTTGTCCTTCCCCACTCCAAGGACGAGGAAGGAACTCATGCGCTTCCTGGGGATGTGCGGCTACTACCGTCGGTTCTGCAGTAACTTCTCCAGCGTGGCCGGACCCCTCACAGACCTTACCAGTTCTGCGGTCCCTTACATCTGGAACCAGAGTTGCGACCAGTCTTTCCACCGCCTCAAAGCCTTCCTTGCCTCCAAGCCTGTAGTCCACCCCCCTGACTACACCTCGCCCTTCCATCTGCAAATCGACGCTAGTGGTGTCGGAGTGGGGGCTGTGCTCCTACAACCCGACCCAACCACTGATGTTCTTCACCCTGTGGCATATTACTCCGCCAAGTTGATAAAACATCAGACCAACTACTCGACCATAGAGAAGGAGGCCCTGGCTCTGGTGTTAGCAATAAAGAAGTTTGAATGTTACCTCCAGTCTTGCCCACAAACAACCCTAGTCTTCACTGACCATAACCCACTCACGTTCATCCAAACCAACAAGACCTCCAACCAGTGAATCCTCCGCTGGGCTCTCCTCACCCAGCCCTATAATCTACAAGTCCGGCACATAAAGGGGGTGGACAACCTGATTGCAGACTCCTTATCCCGAGCTCCAGTGGAAATGCAGCAGCTACTCTCCAGACGCACCAGGTGATCACCTCCTTCGCGCCCGCGCTACGGAGGTCTTTGGAGGGGGGGTGTGTTACGAACCCCTCCACCCAGCACTACGAACCACGCCATCTATTGTCCTGATCTACCTACCCAGCACCACGAGCAACGCCATCTAGGGACGAGACACGAGTATGACTCGTCTTAGTTAACACTCCGGGGTTTCCCTTCTCCATATCCTGGTTGTTGCGTCACTTCCTCCAAGTCTTCTTTGTGAGCTCCAATTCGAGGAGAGAGCACTTGGCTCTGGGAAGTGACCACAGGATCATCTATCCTCTAAACCTACGGTGCAGTGACTACCTACCGTCTTCTACAATACTCAGCCTTACTCGTCAGCCATCTCAGCTCCTCACTTAAGTATTTGTATCTTGTATTGCCTCCCCCACGTCCACTTGCTTCAAAATTGTTTATGTTGTATTAATATGTATATACTGTTAATGTTTAGGTTAAGTTTGGTTAAGGGTAATTTATAAGCTGAATATTTTGTTTAGGGATTTATGGTACTTTATTATACACAACAAAAACTCGCATCCTTTGTCTACCCTTTTATAGTCCGATTGTCTTTGTTTTTTTTTTTGTTACCTGTTGGGATCTGGGTAGACGTATAACTATATTCTAAATCCCCAACTCGTAACAATATATATATATATATATATATATATATATATATATATATATATATATATATATATATATATATATATATATATATATATATATATATATATGTGTGTGTGTGTGTGTGTGTGTGTGTGTGTGTTGCTACCTGACCCAGCTTGGAGAAGGTCGTGCCTGCAAGTGCTCCCGTTAGAGATCAAGGAAAATGGCCGCCTTGGATCGTTGTGTCTTGGGGGAAGAGGAGGGGAGTGTGGGGAAAGACGACCTCCTTGCCACGCTGTTAAGGCAGCTGGGAAAGTTGAGGAGTGAGGTTGACACTCTAAAGGGGGAAAATGAAGCCCTCAGGATGGAACTCCTACAGGTAGGTGTCCTGCCTAGCAGGACACCTGTGAAGGAGGAGCAGGCGTGGAGAGTGGTTGTCTCCAAGGGGACTAGGGTCAGGCTCAGGAAAGCTGACCAGGGTGTGGAGTGTAGTAGCCCTTACCAGGTGCTGCAGGAAGCTGGCGAGGAAGAGAAGAGGCAGGACGGTATGTAGCAAGGAGAGAAAAGGGCAGTTGTACAAACCCTGCCCACAGGTAAGGTCGTGGTAGTTGGGGACAGCCAGGTGAGGTTTGTAGATTGGGCTTTTTGTGCGAGAGATAAGAAACGTAGGACTAGGGTGTGTTTTCCTGGGGCTGGGATAGGGCATGTAGCTGAGAGGTTAGACAGGGTTTTGTCAGGGGAGGGTACCAATCCAGTAGTGTGTCTTAGTGTGGGAGGAAACGACATAGGTAAGGTTAGGAGTGAGGAACTTTTCAAGAGGTATAGGGAGGCGCTGGGGAAGATTAGAGATAGGGGAGGGATCCCGATAGTATGTGGTGTCTTGCCTAGAAGAGGGGTTGGTCGTGAATGGCTGTCCAGGGCAATTGCTATAAATTGCCGACTGGAAAAACATTGTGCAAACAATGGTTGGGCATTCATTGATAGCTGGCAACGACTACCTGTACAGTCGTGACGGAGTACACTTGTCTCGTGAGGGGGTAAAGACGTTGTCTGCATCCCTGGAGCGTGGAATTGTCACTCCGAAGGGGGGGTTTCGCCAGTAGAGAGAGGTCGGGGAAAGTGGGAGTCAAAAAACAAACAGGTCCTGGGAAGTAAAATTAGTTGCTCAGGACAAGGGGTAAAACAGGACCAGGGAAGGGTAGGTTTAAATGTATACTATACAATCAGTAGGAGCGTTAGAAATATAATAGACTTGCTGAGAGCGGTTGTATGTACCTAGAATGTAGATGTCATAGCAATCACCGAAACTTGGATGAATCTGGCGAGCAAATTTTTTTTATCAGAGTACCACATAGAAGGGTACAACCTTTTTCACAAGGAGAGGGAAGGTAGGAAGGGGGAGGGGTCGCACTCTTCGTCAAGGATACATTAAAATTTTGTATTAATAATTCAATAAAGGGTGAAATAGGAACCGAGTCTGTGTGGGTAGAAATCACGGAAGGAAGAGAAAAACTAATTATGGGAGTGATTTACAGGCCCCCCAAGTCTTGGCAAAGAAGCAGCTCAGCCCATATGTCAGGAAATGAGTAGGGCAGCAAAATATAACAACCTATTCTTACGAGTTGGGAATTTAGAATATAGTTAAAAGTCTACCCAGATCCCAACAGGCAACAACAATAAAAAACAAAGACAATCGGACTATAAAAGGGTAGACAAAGGATGCGAGTTTGTGTTGTGTATAATAAAGTACTATAAATTCCTTAACAAAATATTCAGCTTTCTATAATTTACCCTTAACCATACTTAACCTAAACATTAACAGTATATACATATTTATACAACATACAATAATTTGAAGCAAGGTGGAGGTGGGAAGGCAATATAAGATAACAAATACTTAAGTGCGGAGTTGAGATGGCTGACGAGTAAGGCTGAGTATTGTAGAAGACGGTAGGTAGTCACTGTGCCGTAGGTTTCCAGGATAGGTGATCCTGTGGTCACTTCCCAGAGTGAACTGAACTCTCATCGAACTGGAGCTTATGAAGAACACTTGGAAGAGGTGACGCAACAACCAGGATATGGAGAAGGGAAACCCCGGAGTGGTAACTAAGAGTAGTCATACTCGGGTTTCGTCCCTAGATGGCGTTGCTCGTGGTGCTGGGTAGGTAGATCAGGACAATAGATGGCGTGGTTCGTAGTGCTGGGTAGGTAGATCATGACAATTGGTGGCGTGGTTCGTAACACACCCCCCCTCCAAAGACCTCCATAGTGCGGGCGCGAAGGAGGTGATCACCTGGTGCGTCTGGAGAGTAGCTGCTGCATTTCCACTGGAGCTCGGGATAAGGAGTCCGCAATTAGGTTGTCCACCCCCTTTATGTGCCGGATTTGTAGATTATAGGGCTGGGTGAGGAGAGCCCAGCGGAGGATTCGCTGGTTGGAGGTCTTGTTGGTTTGGATGAACGTGAGTAGGTTATGGTCGGTGAAGATTAGGGTTGTTTGTGGGCAAGACTGGAGGTAACATTCAAACTTCTTTATTGCCAACACCAGAGCCAGGGCCTCCTTCTCTATGGTCGAGTAGTTGGTCTGATGTTTTTTCAACTTGGCGGAGTAGTATGCCACAGGGTGAAGGACATCAGTGGTGGGTCGGGTTGTAGGAGCACAGCCCCCACTCCGACACCGCTAGCGTCGATTTGCAGATGGAAGGGCAAGGTGTAGTCAGGGGGGTGGACTACAGGCTTGGAGGCAAGGAAGGCTTTGAGGCGGTGGAAAGACTGGTCGCACCTCTGGTTCCAGATGTAAGGGACCGCAGAACTGGTAAGGTCTGTGAGGGGTCCGGCCACGCTGGAGAAGTTACTGCAGAACCGACGGTAGTAGCAGACATCCCCAGGAAGCGCATGAGTTCCTTCCTCGTCCTTGGAGTGGGAAAGGACAAGATGGCTTTAACGTTTGCGTCCTTGGGTCTCACCATACCATGCCCAACGATATGTCTCAGGTAAGTCACTGAGGCCCGGCTAAAAGCAGATTTAGCCAGGTTTATGGTGAATCCAGTCTCTTGCAGTCGTGCCAACAGTATCTCCAAACGCACCAGATGTTCGGCCTAGCCGTCCGACACCACCACCAGGTCATCCAGGTAGGCGAACGTCCCACCTAGGTCCTGAATTAGGTAATTGATGGCCCTCTGGAATGTGGCCGGAGCATTAGAAAAGCCAAACGCCATAACCAAATATTGAAAAAGACCTAATGGAGTTATAAATGCCGAGATTATTTTTGCCCTATCCGTGAGTCCCACTTGATAATATCCTTTCAATAAGTCCACCGTACTGATAAATTTGGCACAGCCTATGCTGTCTATTATATCTTCAATCAAAGGTAAAGGGTAGGAGTCTGAGACAGTGACCTGGTTCACTTTACGATAATCGGTACAGAAACGAAAAGTGCTATCGGGTTTTGGAATGAGAAGGCAAGGTGAAGCCCAGGGGGAGGTACTAGGCTCAGCCAAGTTATGTTTTAACAAAAAATCTACCTCCATTTTCATAATCTCTCTTTTTTGTGGATTTAGTCGATATGCTGATTGCCTAATGGGTTGTACATCATCTGAGATTAGCTTAATATCATGTTTAAGTATATTGCAAAACCCTGGGAGGTCTGACGTGACTCTAGGAAATGTTGATAATAACTTAGTGAGATCTTTTGCTTGAGATGGATTCAGAACAGAAAAATACTCATCCAAGTTGTTGAGTATGTGACTGTTAGCAGGGTTTTCTTTAGGTAGAGGGAAGTCTAAATTCTCCAATAGGTCCATGTCATGTCTCCGGCTCCGGCCTTGACAAAACCGTATGCAATACAGGTAGGCTTATAGCCTCTGGGATGTCTTCCTCTGACTGCCTGGAATGATAAAGTTTCATGAGATTAATGTGAACAAGTTGTGAATATTTTCTGCGATCAGGAGTATGGACTATATAGTTGAGGGCAGATAGTTTATTAGCAACTATATAGGGACCAGTAAACTTGCTTTTAAGCGGAGAGCCTGGAATGGGTAGAAAGAGTAACACTTTGTCACCTGGAGAAAATGATCTTTCAACTAATTTAGGTTGGGACTTCACCATTTTTTCTTGGACTTTTTTTAAGTTTGACTGAGCAATGGTTCGGACTTCAGTTAATTTGTCCCGTAAAGTGTCAATGTATTGGGAAACTGTTGCGGGCTTAATAGATGAAGTGTCAAACCACTGCTCCTTTACTATTTTAAGGGGTCCCCTAATTTGCCTCCCATATAGTAACTCGATCTGGGAGAAACCCAATGGCTCCTGGGGACATTCCCTGATGGCATAGAATAACAAGCCGATGCTTTCATCCCATTCCTTTTGGTGTTTTATACAGTATTTTTTGATCATTGATTTGAAAGTTTGATGGAACAGTTCCAAGCAACCTTGGGATTGTGGGTGGTAAGCCGAAGATGTACAATGGTCCACACTGAGGTCTTTCATCACCTGTTTGAACACAGATGGATCAGATTGTTGGGCTTTAATGAGCTCATCCTTACTAATGGTCTTATTGTACAGATCTTCTGTGGGTAGGAAGATATTGGAGGTGGTTTTAGATGAAGAGGGCCCATTTCGCACACTCTATGACCGGGTGACAGCACAAGATGGGAAAAGGTGAGGAGTAATTTCTTCAAGGTCAGTGGTGGAGTTGACAGGTAAGGAAGAGTCGACTGTCTTTACGTTGGGAACCACTAGATCTCCTACCAAGTCATTACCCAATAATAAATGAATGCCCCTCACAGGCATTGGATCTTTCCTAATGGCTATTTGCACTTCCTCAGTAATCAAGGGACATTGGAGGTGCACTTTAGCTAAGGGATGGGAAGAATGGGATGAGAGATCTGAAATTAGAACACTCTCATTAGTAAATGCGGTAGATATATCAGGAATGACGTTAAACAGGAGGATAGATTGTGCTGCGCCCGTATCACGTAGTATACGAATTGGGAAGAACGAGACCCCTCTATGATTGAAAATTTTCCCTCATAGGTGAATGAAGAGAAGAGATCCTGATGGGGCCTTTCCACATTGGTGGTTGCTATTGGTTTGAATTTGGGATCCAGGGAACTACTTTTAAAAGTTCGACACTTTGGGTGTTTACAAGACTGGATCGTATGGCCTGGGTTTTTACAGTAAGAACAATAAAACTTGGTTGCATCAAGGGGGGGGGGGGTGTGGGACCCTTCGACCTACCACTCACGTCCCCAAGGTTATCATCAGAGGAGGACCTAACATGCCGGAAAGTACCACGTTCCCTACGCCACAGTGACCCCACCAGCAAGGCGTACGCATCAGCCAGGTCAGCCGCACGCCCTTAAGTAACCTCTCCACGCTCCTCCACATGCTTCAAGATGTGAAATGGTATCTTGCTCTTCCACTCCTCCAGGACTACCAAGTTTAACAAATCCTGAGGTGGCCATTGTTAAGAAAACCTAGATAAATTAATTAATGGTCAAAAACATAAGATAAGTGGATTACCCTAGAAAATATCACGGCAGTGGATAACCAGAAAGTCCCGGAAACTACCCAAGTTATACCTAGGGAAATTACACTTATGAATATTGTTCTCCTGATAAGATCCTTAAAAAAGGATAAGAGACTTGAAAGAGGAAGGGCGTATTACGACATTTATATAAAGATCCGGATTAACAACCCTTAGATACTTGAAACAGGAAGGGCGTATTACGGCATTTATATAAAGATCCGGATTAACAACCCTTAGATACTTGAAACAGGAAGGGCGTATTACGGCATTTATATAAGGATCCGGATTAACAACCCTTGAGTAAACAGGTAGGACGTATTACGGCATTAATATAAAGATCCGGATTAACAACCCTTGAGTTACTTGATTATTGACCCCGAATGAGATAATGAGAAGAACAATAATTGAGGCTTTATAATTATGGGGTCCTGGTAGAGCTGGGCGTCCCAAGATATCACTTCACCCTAAACTAGTGACTGGAACAGCCTACTCTGGAGCGAGGGTACGGCATTAAACAGATCCGGATTCTTCCCTACACTCGATAAGACTGACTACACGACTGCCATGTGTAATAACATGTAAGCCTTATGACACTTGGAACCTAATATCCTACGTCTGTCACTCTTACTGTACGATAATACCAATATATGCACACACATATGAAGGAAACTTTAAACCACCGTAAAGCAATTGTGGACAGAAATGACTGGGAGGAATAATTAACAAGGAGTTACAAGGGAGGAAGGAATATGGCACTTAATGTTCGGTCCTGTCACGGTCGTCATTTGTTAAGAGTTGGGGATTTTGAATATAGTTAAAAGTCTACCCAGATCCCAACAGGCACAAAAAAACAAAACAAAGACAATCGGACTATAAAAGGGTAGACAAAGGATGCGAGTTTGTGTTGTGTATAATAAAGTACCATAAATTCCTTAACAAAATATTCAGCTTTCTATAATTTACCCTTAACCATACTTAACCTAAACATACACAGTATATACATATTTATACCACATACAATAATTTGAAGCAAGGTGGAGGTGGGAAGGCAATATAAGATTACAAATACTTAAGTGCGGAGCTGAGATGGCTGACGAGTAAGGCTGAGTATTGTAGAAGATGGTAGGTAGTCACTGTGCCGTAGGTTTCCAGGATAGGTGATCCTGTGGTCACTTCTCAGAGTGAACTGAACTCTCATCGAACTGGAGCTTATGAAGAAGACTTGAAAGAGGTGACGCAACAACCAAGATATGGAGAAGGGAAACCCCGGAGTGGTAACTAAGAGTAGTCATACTCGGGTTTCGTCCCTAGATGGCATTGCTCGTGGTGCTGGGTAGGTAGATCAGGACAATAGATGACGTGGTTCGTAGTGCTGGGTAGGTAGATCATGACAATTGGTGGCGTGGTTCGTAACACTATGCATTATGGGGGATTTCAACTTTAGAAATATTGACTGGGACAACATTGTAGGTGACTATGAATCTGAAGACTTCCTAGATGCAGTACAGGACAATTTTTTGAAACAACTAATTACAGAACCTACTAGAGGTGACAATATATTAGACCTAGTATTAACAAATAAAGAAAATATTATCAGAGATATCACAGTAGGGGAAGATCTAGGAAACAGTGATCACAGAGAAATCAGGTTCACCCTAAATAGGGAAACGAAAAACAATGACAATATGGTCAGAGTCCCAAACTTTCGGTTGGCGGATTATCAGGGGTTAAGAAGGTACCTAGGTGAGGTCACCTGGGAACAGTCACGTCAGTTCCCAGTAGGAAGGGGTGAGGTCATAGATGACACAACAATTGATCATGAATATAATATATTCACTAGTATACTACATAAAGCACAAGAACAAAATATACCATACAGAAAAATTAGGTCAAATAAGAATGAGCTAAGGTGGATGACCAGAAAACTTAAACATGACATAGGAATAAAGAAAGGAATATATAAGAAATTAAAGGGAGGGGAGGAGCAGGTCAGAAACAGGTATAATGAACTATCTAGGAATGTTAAGAAAATGTAAGGAAAGCAAAGAGAGACTATGAAATCAAAATAGCAAGAGAATCCAAGGCGAATCCCCAGGGATTTTTCCAGGTATATAGGACAAAGGTCAAGGACAAAGTTGGGCCTTTAAAGTCAGGGAGGGGAGACGTGATAAATGGCAGTGAAGAAATAAGCAAAGCATTGAACAGCTACTTCTTATCAGTTTTCACAGAAGAAATTTGCCATGAAATTCCAGAGGTGGAACTGATATTTAAGGGAAAGGAAGAAGAGAAATTAAAGAATATCATTATCAGAAAAGAGGATGTTCTTAAGAAGATAAATAAACTAAAGAACACAAAATCCCCAGGGCCGGATGAAATTTTTCCTCGAGTCTTAAAAGAGTGTAGGGAACAGATTAGCGGACCGCTCGTAAACTTATTTACAAAATCATTAGACACTGGAGTTGTGCCAGAGTTGTGGAAACAGGCGAATGTAGTACCCATATTTAAAAAGGGAGACAGAGCATCAGCGTCAAATTACCGGCCGATCAGTTTGACGTCAGTAGTGGGGAAATTTCTTGAATCAATTATAGCAGATAGCATCCGATCGCATCTAGAGAAAAGCAAATTAATCTACGACTCTCAACATGGGTTTACAAAGGGAAAATCTTGTCTAACAAATCTGCTAACGTTTTTTAGGAAAGTCTTCGAGGTAGTAGATAATGACGAAAATTACGATGTTATTTACTTAGACTTTAGCAAAGCATTTGACAGAGTACCGCATCAGAGGCTTCTGAGAAAAATTAAGGCTCATGGTATCGAGGGGAAAGTTTTAAATTGGATAAAATCATGGCTCACCGATAGAACGCAGAGGGTCTGTGTAGATGGTGTTAAATCTGAGTGGGGCCGTGTAACCAGTGGGGTTCCCCAGGGGTCAGAACTAGGCCCACTCTTGTTCATAATCTACATAAACGATTTAGATACTGGGATCAGCAGTGACATAAGCAAGTTTGCGGATGACACCAAAATAGGGCGGCAAATTAATTCAGGGCAGGATGCAAATGCATTACAGGAGGATCTAAATAAACTGCAGGGGTGGTCTGAAAAATGGCAAATGAAATTTAACACCAGCAAGTGCAGCGTACTTAATATTGGAAGAACAAATACTTATAATGTATACAGCCTTAACAACATCAACCTAGAGAAGTCGACTTGTGAAAGAGACCTAGGGGTACTTGTAAGCCCGGACCTACGGCCTCGAAAACAGTGCGTGAATGTTCGAAATAAGGCAAACAGAGTATTGGGTTTTATATTTAGAAGTGTAAGTAACAAGAGTGCAGAGGTCTTATTGCAACTAGATCTTGCGCTAGTTAGGCCGCACCTCGATTATGCGGTTCAGTTCTGGTGCCCCTATCATAGAATGGATATAAATTCACTAGAGTCGGTGCAGCGAAGAATGACAAAAATGATTTCGGGACTTAGAAACCTTCCATATCAGGATAGGTTAAAGAAACTTAACTTGCATTCCCTAGAAAGACGAAGAGTGCAGGGAGATATGATTGAAGTATTTAAGTGGGTGAAAGGAATCAATAAAGGGGATATAGATAAAGTTCATATAATATCCGAGCAGGATAGGACTCGGAGCAACGGATTGAAGTTGGATAAGTTTAGGTTTAGGAGGGAGATAGGAAGAAACTGGTTCACAAATAGGGTGGTGGACGAGTGGAACAAGCTTAGCAACTTTGTAGTAAGTGCGGGAACTCTGGAAAGTTTCAAAAGGAGGCTAGATAGATTCATGGATGATAGAGAGTGGTAGTAACTCTCGACAGGAGCTGCCATGCACAGGCCAACCGGCCTATTGCAGACTCCTTATTTTCTTATGTTCTTCTTATGTTCTTATATATATACTGTAGAGGAGGGTGAGAGCAAGTCCCTAGGGGAAAGTGAGTGTCCACAATGGTCCGGTCACTAGGCATTGACCCTACTAATCTTCATAAGCACAGCAGCAGTCGGTAGTCAGGTCAGAGGGTAATATGACCCAACCTTCTCACCTGGTTACAAATTTTTTTAATTTCGAAATTATCCAGTTTGTACATACCATTACTCAAATTCATGTTGACGGATTCGGTATGTTTAATGAGACTAGACTCTATAATGTTCCTACTGTCAATTGAATTACAAGGAAATATTGAGGAGGCATTATCCCAGTCAATGCAATGCTTATTATCCCAACTGCTGCGGTGCTTATGAAGATTAGTAGGGTCACTGCCTAGTGACCGGACCAGTGTGGACACTCACTGTCCCCTAGGGACTTGATCTCACCCTCCTTTACTGTATGTATATGCCTTGTTATGTATTTCTCCTTAGTCTGTACTCACCCCTGAAGATGTGAATTACACAAAAGCGCTTGGGAACTTCGTGTTTTCGTTTTTCCTTGTGGTTATCACCATATATATATATATATATATATATATATATATATATATATATATATATATATATATATATATATATATATATATATATATATATATATATATATATATATATATATATATATATATATATATATATATATATATATCTATATATATATATATATATATATATATATATATATATATATATATATATATATATATATATATATATATATATATACATATATATATATATATATATATATATATATATATATATATATATATATATATATATATATAAGAACATAAGAAAGTGGGGTACTGCAGGAGGCCGACTGGCCCATACAGGGCAGATCCCTTTCACACCCATCCCAGCACTTCCATGTGCCTATCCAACTTCGTCTTGAAGCTCCCTAGCATCCCCGATCCTACTATAGCACTCGGTAGCCTATTCCACATATCCACAACTCTATTACCAAACCAGTGCTTGCCTATATCCTTTCTGAATCGGAATTTATCTAATTTAAAGCCATTTGTTCTAGCTATTTCGTTATTACTGAGCTTCAGAACATCTTCCGTTTTACCCTTGTTAATCCCACTTACCCACTTGAACACCTCTATCATATCTCCCCTAACTCTACGCCTCTCTAATGAATGCAAGCCTAAGCTTTTCAGTCTTTCTTCATATGGAAGGTTTCTAATATTATGGATCATTTTTGTCATTCTTCTTTGTACTCTCTCCAAAGAATCTATGTCCATTCTATAATAAGGACACCAGAATTGAACCGCATAATCCATGTGTGGCCTCACTAATGCTAGGTACAGTTTCAAGATAACGTCAGCAGTTCTGTTACTCACACTCCTAGATATGAACCCAAGAATCCTGTTTGCCTTGTTGCGAACGCTAATACATTGTTTTCTAGGTTTCAAGTCGTTGCTAACAAATACACCTTGATCTTTTTCACAATCTGAGTTTTCTATTTCCGTGTTACCTAGTTTATACTTAACGTTTGTATTCGTCTTCTCTATCTGTAGTACCTTGCATTTATCAGTATTAAAATTCATTTGCCAGTCTACTGACCACTCATGTAAGGTATCTAGATCTCTTTGAAGGTGTTCAAAGTCACTGTCTGAATTTATCACTCTCCCCATTTTGGTATCATCTGCAAATTTACTAATCCTACTAGTTATACCTAAATCAAGATCATTAATGAATATAACAAACAGCAGAGGGCCTAATACAGATCCCTGGGGAACTCCGCTTTTGACCGCACCCCAGTCTGACTTAAATCCATTTATGCTGACTCTTTGTTTCCTACCAGTTAACCATGACCTAATCCATTTTAATAATGATCCACCTATTCCATGTGCTTCTACCTTCCTTATCAATCTCTCATGAGGGACTCTATCGAATGCTTTACTGAAATCTAAATAAATTATATCATATGACTTATCATTATCTACCGCTTCATATACTTCTGAGAAAAAGCTAAGCAAATTTGTGAGACAAGAACGTCCCTGGGTGAACCCGTGCTGAGAAGAATGAATTAAGTTGAATGTTTCAAGGTGGCTTCTGATTTTTGTAGCAATAATTGACTCTAGCAACTTGCCTATGATTGACGTGAGACTAATGGGACGGTAATTTGATGCAATTGATTTATCACCTTTTTTGAAAATCGGAACTACATTTGCAAGTTTCCAAGCTTCTGGCACTAGGCCCGATTCTAATGACTTATTAAATAAAACTGCTAATGGATTACTCAACTCATCTCTACATTCTTTTAATATTCTAGCATATACCTCGTCTGGACCAGGCGATTTATGAGGCTTCAGTTTGTTAATTACATTAAGCACATCGTTACTAGTAATATTGATATTCATCAACATATTTTCTATACTGTCGTTATATACCTTATGAACTTCTGGAAACTGTGCTAGGTTTTCATTTGTGAATACGGAGCGAAAATGACTATTTAACGTACTACACATTTCTAACTCATCATCAGTCATTTCTCCTGTCGTAGTTTTAAGGGGACTGTTACGAACCCCTCCACCCAGCACTACGAACCACGCCATCTATTGTCCTGATCTACCTACCCAGCACCACGAGCAACGCCATCTAGGGACGAGACACGAGTATGACTCGTCTTAGTTACCACTCCGGGGTTTCCCTTCTCCATATCCTGGTTGTTGCGTCACTTCCTCCAAGTCTTCTACAATACTCAGCCTTACTCGTCAGCCATCTCAGCTCCTCACTTAAGTACTTGTATCTTGTATTGCCTCCCCCACGTCCACTTGCTTCAAGATTGTTTTATGTTTTATTAATATGTATATACTGTTAATGTTTAGGTTAAGTTTGGTTAAGGGTAATTTATAAGCTGAATATTTTGTTAAGGGATTTATGGTACTTTATTATACACAACGAAAACTCGCATCCTTTGTCTACCCTTTTATAGTCCGATTGTCTTTGTTTTTTGTTTTTTGTTACCTGTTGGGATCTGGGTAGACGTATAACTATATTCTAAATCCCCAACTCGTAACAAATGGCGACCGTGACAGGATACGACCTTAAGTACCATATTCCTTCCTCCCTTGTTACTCAGTGTTAATTATTCCTCCCAGTCACTTCTGTTCACAATTGTTTTACGGTGGTTTAAAGGTTCCTTCATATGTGTGTGCATATATTGGTATTACCGTACATTAAGCGTGACAGACGTAGGATATTAGGTTCCAAGTGCCATAAGGCTTACCTGTTAATACACGTGGCAGTCGTGTAGTAAGTCTTATCGAGTGTAGGGAAGAATCCGGATCTGTTTAATGCCCTACCCTCACTCCAGAGTAGGCTGTTCCATAGTCACTAGTTTAGGGTGAAGTGATATCTTGGGATGCCCCGCTCTACCAGGACCCCATAATTATAAAGCCTCAATTATTGTTCTTCTCATTATCTCATTCGGGGTCAATCATACCATTTATCAGGGTTGTTAATCCGGATCTTTATATTAATGCCGTAATACGCCCTTCCTCTTTCAAGTATATCAGGGTTGTTAATCCTGATCTTTATATTAATGCCGTAATACGCCCTACCTCTTTCAAGTCTCTTATCCTTATCTAAGGATCTTCTCAGAAGAACAATAATCATAAGTGTAATTTCTCTAGGTATAACTTGGTTAGTTTTCGGGACTTTCTGGTTATCTACTGCCGTGATATTTTCTAGGGTTATCCACTTATCTTATCTTTGGACCATTAGTTAATTTATCCTATTTTTCTTAACAATGGCCACCTCAGGTTTTGATCTCCAGGATTTTATTGAAAATCCTTCCGTAGCTAAATTACGTGTTAATATCCTGAAGAAAGAATGGAAAGAAATAGCCAACTATTACAATATCCCATTTTCACAGCAACTGACTAAGGAAATGTTAAAAAAATCATGTGATTGAAGTGTTGGTTCAACAAGAAGTTTTAAAAGAATCCGCTGTTGACAGATTAACGCCCATGTCCAAGAAACTTCAACCACTATCCACCACCCCTCCTCACTCAGAAGTTGCTTCAGGTCTGGCTAGCCCTCAAGAAAAAACACAAAGAGTAGACGCCTTAGAATTAGAACGAGCTAGGTTCGAGTTCCAAATCAAAATGAAAGAACTCGAGTTGGAACAGACCAAGTTGGAGCAGGAGGAAAAGTTGGAACAGGCCAAGTTGGAACAGGCCAAGTTGGAGTACAAGTTGGAGCATGAGGAAAAGTTGGAAATGGCGAAGTTGGAACAGGCCAAGTTGGAGCAAAAGTTGGAGCATGAGGGAAGGTCGGAACAGGCCAAGTTGGAACATGAGGAAAGGTTGGAACAGGCCAAGTTAGAACAGGCCAAGTTGGAGCATGAGGAAATGATGGAATGGGCCAAGTTGGAGCAGGAGGTTAGACTGAAAGAACTACAGGTAAGAGAGATAGAAGTCACCTTAACATCGGAGTTTAAATCAAAAGAAGTGGCATTAAGAGAGAAACTAGCTGCTTTTAACCCTGCTACTGCTTCTTCCCTTGTTCCCGGGTTTGATGAATCCGATATGGATGGGTCATTTAGGACTTTTGAGAAAATAGCCGGGAAGAATGAGTGGCCAAAGGACCAGTGGGTGTCAGTGTTAGTTCCTAAATTATATGGTAAGGCTCGTAGAGTTTATAACTGTTTAGACCAGACTGATGACTATGATAACGTAAAAGAATAATATCCTCACCTCTTATGCTATCACGCCAGATGGATACCGGCAGAAGTTTCGTAAACTAACCAAACCATTTTCCCACAACTTTGTTGAGTTTGCTCAAGAAAAGCTTAGGTTTTTTAAGAAGTGGTTAGAGGCTACAGAGACCTCCACATTTCAGGATTTGTTAAATTTGGTAGTCCTGGAGGAGTGGAAGAGCAAGATACCATTTCACATCTTGAAGCATGTGGAGGAGCGTGGAGAGGTTAATTTAGGGCGTGCTGCTGAGCTGGCTGATGCTTACGCTTTGTTGGTGGAGTCACTGGGCAGTAGAGAACGTGGTACTTCCCGACATGTTAGGTCCTCGCCTGATGATAACCTTGGGAACGTGAGTGGTAGGTCGAAAGGTCCCACACCTACTCCCCCCGTAAAAACCTAGGCCATACGATCCAGACTTGTAAACACCCAAAGTGTCGAATTGCTAAAAGTAGTTCCCTGGATCCCAAATCCAAACCAATAGCAAACACCAATGTGGAAAGGCCCCATCAGGATCTCTTCTCTTCATTCACCTATGAGGGAAAAATTTCAATCATAGAGGGGTCTCGTTCTTTCCCTATTCGTATACTACGTGATACGGGCGCAGCACAATCTATCCTCCTGTTTAACGTCATTCCTGATATATCTACCGCATTTACTAATGAGTGTTCTAATTTCAGATCTCTCATCCCATTCTTCCTATCCTTTAGCTAAAGTGCACCTCCAATGTCCCTTGATTACTGGGGAAGTGCAAATAGCCATTAGGAAAGATCCAATGCCTGTGAGCGGCATTCATTTATTATTGGGTAATGACTTGGTAGGAGATCTAGTGGTTCCTAACATAAGACAGTCGACTCTCCCTTACCTGTCAACTCCACCACTGACCTTGAAGAAACTATTCCTCACCTTTTCCCATCTTGTGCTGTCACCCGGTCACAGAGTGTGCGAAATGGGCCCTCTTCGTCTAAAACCACTTCCAATATCTTACTACCCACAGAAGATCTGTACAATAAGACCATTAGTAAGGATGAGCTCATTACAGCCCAACAATCTGATCCATCTTTGTTCAAACAGGTGATGAAAGACCTCAGTGTGGACCATTGTACATCTTCGGCTTACCACCCACAATCCCAAGGTTGCTTGGAACGGTTCCATCAAACTTTCAAATCAATGATCAAAAAATACTGTATAGAACACCAAAAGGAATGGGATGAAAGCATAGACTTGTTACTCTTTGCCATCAGGGAATGTCCCCAGGAGTCATTGGGTTTCTCCCCGTTCGAGTTACTATATGGGAGACAAATTAGGGGACCCCTTAAAATAGTAAAGTAGCAGTGGTTTGACACTCCATCTATTAAGCCCGCAACAGTTTCCCAATACATTGACACTTTACGGGACAAATTAACTGAAGTCCGAACCATTGCTCAGTCAAACTTAAAAAAAGTCCAAGAAAAAATGGTGAAGTCCCAACCTAAATTAGTTAAAAGATCATTTTCTCCAGGTGACAAAGTGTTACTCTTTCTACCCATTCCAGGCTCTCCCCTTAAAAGCAAGTTTACTGGTCCCTATATAGTTGCTAATAAACTATCTCCCCTCAACTATATAGTCCATACTCCTGATCGCAGAAAAGATTCACAACTTGTTCACATTAATCTCATGAAACTTTACCATTCCAGGCAGTCAGAGGAAGACATCCCAGAGGCTATAAGCCAACCTGTATTGCATACGGTTTTGTCAGGGCCGGAGCCGGAGACAGATGACATGGACCTATTGGAGAATTTAGACTTCCCTCTACCTAAAGAAAACCCTGCTAACAGTCACATACTCAACAACTTGGATGAGTATTTTTCTGTTCTGAATCCATCTCAAACAAAAGATCTCACTAAGTTAGTATCAACATTTTCTAAAGTCACGTCAGACCTCCCAGGGGTTTGCAATATACTTAAACATGATATTAAGCTAATCTCAGATGATGTACAACCCATTAGGCAATCAGCATATCGACTAAATCCACAAAAAAGAAAGATTATGAAAAAGGAGGTAGATTTTTTGTTAAAACCTAACTTAGCTGAGCCTAGTACCTCCCCCTGGGCTTCACCTTGCCTTCTCATTCCAAAACCCGATGGCACTTTTCGTTTCTGTACCGATTATCGTAAAGTGAACCAGGTCACTGTCTCAGACTCCTACCATTTACCTTTGATTGAAGATATAATAGACAGCATAGGCTGTGCCAAATTTATCAGTACGGTGGACTTATTGAAAGGATATTATCAAGTGGGACTCACGGATAAGGCAAAAATAATCTCGGCATTTATAACTCCATTTGTTCTTTTTCAATATTTGGTTATGGCGTTTGGCTTTTCTAATGCTCCGGCCACATACCAGAGGGCCATCAACTACCTTATTCAGGACCTAGGTGGGACGTTCGCCTACCTGGATGACCTGGTGGTGGTGTCGGACAGCTGGGACGAACAACTGGTGCGTTTGGAGATACTGTTTGCACGACTGCAAGAGACTGGATTCACCATAAACCTGGCTAAATCTGCTTTTGGCCGGGCCTCAGTGACTTACCTGGGACATATCGTTGGGCATGGTATGGTGAGACCCAAGGACGCAAACGTTAGAGCCATCTTGTCCTTCCCCATTCCAAGGACGAGGAAGGAACTCATGCGCTTCCTTGGGATGTGCGGCTACTACCGTCGGTTCTGCAGTAACTTCTCCAGCGTGGCGGACCCCTCACAGACCTTACCAGTTCTGCGTCCCTTACATCTGGAACCAGAGGTGCGACAGTCTTTCCACCGCCTCAAAGCCTTCCTTGCCTCCAAGCCTGCATGAGTCACCCCCCTGACCACCACACCAGCTTCCATCTGCAAATCGGCGCTGAGTAATTGGCCGGTTAAGGGGCTGTGCTCCTGGCCCGACCCAACCACTGATATTCTTCACCTGTGGCATATTACTCCGCCAGAGTTGAAAAAACATCAGACCTTCTGGAAACCATAGAGAAGGAGGCCCTGGCTCTGGTGTTGGCAATAAAGAAGTTTGAATGTTACCTCCAGTCTTGCCCACAAACAACCCTAGTCTTCACTGACCATAACCCACTCACGTTCATCCAAACCAACAAGACCTCCAACCAGCGAATCCTCCGCTGGGCTCTCCTCACCCAGCCCTATAATCTACAAGTCCGGCACATAAAGGGGGTGGACAACCTGATTGCAGACTCCTTATCCCGAGCTCCAGTGGAAATGCAGCAGCTACTCTCCAGACGCACCAGGTGATCACCTCCTTCGCGCCCGCGCTACGGAGGTCTTTGGAGGGGGGTGTGTTACGAACCCCTCCACCCAGCACTACGAACCACGCCATCTATTGTCCTGATCTACCTACCCAGCA
Organism: Homarus americanus; assembly: GCF_018991925.1. NCBI lineage: Eukaryota > Metazoa > Arthropoda > Malacostraca > Decapoda > Nephropidae > Homarus > Homarus americanus. The sequence goes on from NW_024751940.1 coordinate 24,395, forward strand.
CCACGAGCAACGCCATCTAGGGACGAGACACGAGTATGACTCGTCTTAGTTACCACTCCGGGGTTTCCCTTCTCCATATCCTGGTTGTTGCGTCACTTCCTCCAAGTCTTCTTTGTGAGCTCCAATTCGAGGAGAGAGCACTTGGCTCTGGGAAGTGACCACAGGATCATCTATCCTCTAAACCTACGGTGCAGTGACTACCTACCGTCTTCTACAATACTCAGCCTTACTCGTCAGCCATCTCAGCTCCTCACTTAAGTACTTGTATCTTGTATTGCCTCCCCCACGTCCACTTGCTTCAAGATTGTTTTATGTTTTATTAATATGTATATACTGTTAATGTTTAGGTTAAGTTTGGTTAAGGGTAATTTATAAGCTGAATATTTTGTTAAGGGATTTATGGTACTCTATTATACACAACGAAAACTCGCATCCTTTGTCTACCCTTTTATAGTCCGATTGTCTTTGTGTTTTTTTTTTTTGTTACCTGTTGGGATCTGGGTAGACGTATAACTATATTCTAAATCCCCAACTCGTAACAGGACCTATTGTATCTCTAACCTTTGATTTATACAGTTGATAAAAAGCTTTGGGTTATTTTTCGATTCATTTGCTACCTTGATTTCATAATTTCTCTTTGCTTTCCTAATTTCTGTTTTTACCTGTCTTGTTAGGTTCTGATAGTAACCAAGTAAGTGATTTTCGCCTTTCTTAACTTTTCTATATACTCCTTTCTTTTTCCCTAGAAGATCTAAGAGTCTATTATTCATCCATTTTGGTTGGTTCCGTATCGACCTGAATTTTCTTTTAGTGATGTGTTTATTTTGAGCATTATGGATTGTCGCAATAAATTGTTCATAAGTAGCTGCTAAATTAAATTCGGGGTTATCCCGTCCTAAGTTGACAGTTTCCGGAGGTGTGGGGGGGATTAATCTTTTGACCATAGGGTCATCCCTTAGGTCTCTCCTTAAGCTACCGTAATTAGCCTTCCTAAAATCCGGGATCAAGGCCGAATTTTCCTTCTTCCTGCCATTCCATATTATGTTAAAATATATGGGTTTATGATCACTGTTTCCTATTTCGTCTCCAATCCCAACATCTTTTACTAGATTTTTATTATTACTGAGAACTAAATCGAGGATATTATTTCCTCTAGTGGGCGAGTTTATGAATTGATATAAAAAACTATCTTGTACTACTTCTAGAAAATCTTCAGATTCATTATCACTAAGTTGATTTTTCCAATCTAAGCCTGAAAAGTTGAAATCGCCTAGAATACATACATTGTGTCTATCAGATGCCTTCTTTATTTCCTCCCATAGCAATTTACCATCGTTCCTACTCAAATTAGGTGGTCTATATATAACACCAATGACTACAGACTCATTGCCCTCACCAATCTCTACCCAAATACTTTCATTGTCGCTATTTGTTTTAATGTTTGATTTATTGCAGCTTTTTAATGACACCCTGATATACACTGCTACACCGCCCCCTCTCCTTCCTACTCTGTCAAATTTAAATAGGTTATATCCTGGAATATGAAATTCTGCTAAAAAATGTTTGCTGTTTGAATTTATCCATGTTTCCGTTATTGCAATTATATCTATGTTCTCTTTACTAACAATGGCCCTGAGCTGGTCCATTTTGTTACACAGGCTTCTACTATTAGTATAATAAACACTCAAAATATTTCTTCCGTTTCTATCTGTTTTACATTTATTACTTTGATGTTTGTTATTATGACTAACTATATTTTCAGCATTATCTACTTCTGTTTCACTGCTGTTATTTTCACATGGTATTTTCCTCTCTTTACCATTGATGGGATTTGGACATATTAAAACCCCACCTTTACTACCCTGTCAACTACCTTCGCTAGCACCGCCACCCCCTTCCTACTTAAATGCACCCCATCCCTTGCATACATACTATCAATGAATGGCGTCGACAGCTCTTTACACTGTTCTTCCAACCAGCAATTGAAACCAATTGCACGGGACATCCATTCACGACTGGCACCACGTCTAGGTAGGATAGAGCAAGCAATAGGAGTTCCACCCTTCACCCTAATCTTATCTAGAGCTTCCCTATACAGTTTACGCAGTTCGACACTGGTAAGCTTACCTACGTCATTGCCTCCTGCACTGAGTAAGACTATGGGGTTGTCTCCACAGTCATCAATGACGTTCTCCACTCTCTCCAGTACTCTACCTATCCCTGCCCCGGGGAGACACTCGAGCTTCCTAACTTTAGTGCAGAGATTGTTACCTAAATACTTCACCATCGAGTCTCCCATGACAGAAACACATTTGACCTTACCTGAGTGTGGTGATTTCTTACCTGCGCTACTTCCTCTCTCCACACTAACAGAGGGAGTAGCACTCGTGGTGTTACTAGCACCTTCCTTACACTCGTCACTTAAGGTGCTGAACCTGTTGTTTAGGTCTACAGCTGAGTGCCTTTTTAGAGTGCATTTTGTAGCACTAGCAGCAACTACCTTCCATGAATCCACTTCAACTTCACCGTCCTTCACGACACTGGCAAAGGTTTTCTTCTCCTCTAAAACTAGCTTTAAGGCTAAGTTTTCGCCCTTGAGACTCTGGACCTCCTTCTCAACCTTCTCCAGTCGGTCTTGCAGGGCAAGACAAAGCTGGAGAACGTGAGAGGTGGTCGAGTACTCGTCAACAGCTGCCATGTCACTATGTCACTAACACTGACAGGAACACAGGTCCGCACTGGGTGAGGGTCAGAGGTCAACTGCTGATAACCACAAGGAAAGAAGAAAACACGAAGTTCCCAAGCGCTTTCGTGTAATTCACATCTTCAGGGGTGAGTACATATATATATATATATATATATATATATATAGAACATAAGAAAATAAGGAGTCTGCAATAGGCCGGTTGGCCTGTGCATGGCAGCTCCTGTCGAGAGTTACTACCACTCTCCATCATCCATGAATCTATCTAGCCTCCTTTTGAAACTTTCCAGAGTTCCCGCACTTACTACAAAGTTGCTAAGCTTGTTCCACTCGTCCACCACCCTATTTGTGAACCAGTTTCTTCCTATCTCCCTCCTAAACCTAAACTTATTCAATTTAAATCCGTTGCTCCGAGTCCTATCCTGCTCGGATATTATAAGAACTTTATCTATATCCCCTTTATTGATTCCATTCACCCACTTAAATACTTCTATCATATCTCCCCGCACTCTTCGTCTTTCTAGGGAATGCAAGTTAAGTTTCTTTAACCCATCCTGATATGGAAGGTTTCTAAGTCCCGGAATCATTTTTGTCATTCTTCGCTGCACCGACTCTAGTGAATTTATATCCATTCTATAATAGGGGCACCAGAACTGAACCGCATAATCGAGGTGCGGCCTAACTAGCGCAAGATATAGTTGCAATAAGACCTCTGCACTCTTGTTACACTTCTAGATATAAAACCCAATACTCTGTTTGCCTTATTTCGAACATTAACGCACTGTTTTCTAGGCCGTAGGTCCGGGCTTACAAGTACCCCTAGGTCTCTTTCACAAGTCGACTTTTCTAGGTTGATGTTGTTATATATATATATATATATATATATATATATATATATATATATATATATATATATATATATATATACAGTATATCTAGGGTAACAGCCCTGACAACATAATTATATTGCCTTGGGAAATACCCGGACGTGAGTCATGGGATGCCAGGTGAAATGATTCTCCAATAGTTAATTCCATCACGTTTCTCCCTTTCGCTGGTAATTCTTTATATTTAATTAAATATTACTGTAGATGATCAAACATAGAAATTAATTTTATGTATTCAAGGACCAGGGTGTTCTACAATTAATAAAAGGAAATAAGTAAATTTCTCCAGCTGATATCGGTAATTCCTGGACGTCAGGTATATAAAGTGAACACCAAGGAATTGTATCATCACACCTTACTCCTGTCTCTTGCTGATATCGTAACTGAGGTAAGCTTACATTCGTTTTAAATAATACTGAAGTATACACAGAATGACGACTATTAAGTGCGTGGTGTAAGTTTGGTGTTTTCTCTCAAGTTTTATATATACAGTATATATTTCATGTAGATCCACAATGAAAACGTGGATAAGATAAATCTTGATAAAATCACACGGGAAAAGGGAAACACCGGAGCACCTTAGCTTTCGTCTTCATTCAAGACATCTTCAGAGGCAACTGGATTACATGGACAGAGAGAGGCTTAAATATACAGGGTGACCTTATTAAACATGAGGTCAGGCCATAATGATGTCATCCACTAGTCCCCACACCAACACCAACACACACTTAGAGAAGCTTAAGAGAAAGGGGGCGACGAAACTAGTCAGGTCAGGTCAGGTCAAAAATAAGGGACCCACTAAATAACTATCCTACATCTAGCTCCTAGGTTTTTAAAGCATTTTTAACCTTGGGCCACTGACAAATAAATTTATGTAACATAATATCAGTTTTGAACTGACCATCAATAAGGTTAATTGATTTTAATTCCTTAATCAAACTAGCTTCAATCAGAAGTCTTTCTGTGACACAAGATGGTTTGAACACTTCTAAGCTTTTTCCCCAAGCAATGTGATGATTATTATTCCTAACATGAACGAACAAGGCACTGCTAAGGTGCTCCGTTGTTTCCTTTTTTCCCCGTGTGATTTTATCAATATATATATATATATATATATATATATATATATATATATATATATATATATATATATATATATATATATTAGATGGAAATAAAATAATGCAATTCAAATCTCAAATTGTACTGAAGCCCCTTCCTAGTGCAACACCTTTAAGAAGTCGGGTATTCTGAATCATAGTTAAGATGATGTATATACAGTACATGTGCGGGAGTGGGGCGGGGGGTATGAAGCAATGTCCACAAGTGGTAAATAAAATAATATGTCATGCCAAATATGAAACATCGAGAAAAGCGAGAGACAGAGAAATTGAAATATATACCAACATACTACAATATGCAATTTCTATCCTTATACTTTCCTCGCCAGCTCTACTATCTTCCTCACTAGAATCCCAAACTGGGGTTCTCTCGACCTTAATACAACAAGAAAAGTCCACCACTAGACGTTCTTTATGTACAGTTCATTCATAAGGTTCATTATACAGGTCAGACCCAATGTACATTGTGTTCTGTGAGTAAAAGTTTCCTCTCAACAGGCTGGTGAACCATGAATACCAAGAGCATTGTATTCCTGCTGGTGCTGGTGATCGTGGCCGTCACCGTTGTCAATGGTGAGTCACCTTAATTATATTTTATCTCAGTCCAGTGTTTGCTGAGTTGCCCAGGTTCTTGGCGAGCCACTCCTGCGCTTGATGCGTCATTTCATTGTTGATGAGTCATTCTAGACGTCTAGAATATGGTGACACATCCTGATGCTTGAAGATAGGCAAAAATATGATGAGATCGCCTTGTCAGTTTTAAGTAAACCTTTCTTACAAGGAAATTTACGAAATTTTATTCAATCACCTCTTTTTTAAATTTAAAGTAATCTCTTTCATACATTGAAAAATAATGCATTGAACACCTCTTCCGATGCTTCGATATTGCATTAAGAATGACATAGTGTTGTTACGAGTTTCTTTTTAATAATGGTTTCAGAAAATGCAAAGCTTTGAATACATCCTTACACACACACATATATATATATATATATATATATATATATATATATATATATATCATTAGCCCAATAAAGCACGCGGACTTCTACATACAATCAACACCTCAACCCGCCAGGATTCGAACCCACGGCCAACGAGCCCATGACTGTGACTGGGGAATGCTAACCGCTGGACCACCAGGATACAAAAGCAGTCCTAGACTTTGTTATATTTCACACAAAGCCTGTTCAACGAGCTTAAGGCGCCGTGAACCTCTAATTGGGACTACCCGTATCACGTAGGTGGTCAGAGTAACGTTTTACCAAATCCGGCTTCGATACACGAGGATCCATATATATTTCATTAGCCCAATAAAGCACGGCGCCTTAAGCTCGTTGAACAGGCTTTGTGTGAAATATAACAAAGTCTAGGACTGCTTTTGTATCCTGGTGGTCCAGCGGTTAGCATTCCCCAGTCACAGTCATGGGCTCGTTGGCCGTGGGTTCGAATCCTGGCGGGTTGAGGTGTTGATTGTATGTAGAAGTCCGCATGCTTTATTGGGCTAATGAAATATATATGGATCCTCGTGTTTCGAAGGCGGATTTGGTAAAACGTTACTCTGACCACCTACGTGATACGGGTAGTCCCCATTAGAGGTTCACGGCGCCTTAAGCTCGTTGAACAGGCTTTGTGTGAAATAAAACTAAGTCTAGGACTGTTTTTGTATCCTGGTGGTCCAGTGGTTAGCGTTCCCCGGTCACAGTCATGGGCTCGTGGGCCGCGGGTTCGAATCCTGGCGGGTTGAGGTGTTGATTGTATATATATATATATATACATATATATATATATTTATATATATATATATGTATATATATTTAATATACATATGAAGTCCTTTTCATTTATTTTTCATGGTCTTTTTCAAATTTCTCTATCTGTTTTTACTTAAATCCAGTATGTTGAGTTTTAACAAATAACAACAACTAAAAAACTTAATATTCAATTAAATTCTCAGCTTTAAGTAAAGGTAATGTGAACAACTCATAATAATACTGCGGGTGACGATAGGATGGGCTAAACTAGTCATATAACCTTAATACCGTGTATCAGTGTTACATGAACACCTGAGTGCCGTGTACAAGTGTTACATGAACAACTTAATACTGTGTACCAGTGTTATATGAACGCCTTTGTACCGTGTACCAGTCTTACATGAACACAAAGTACCGTGTACCAGTGTTCATGAACACCTTCGCACGAAATAGCAACAAGGAGATCTCTAAGTGTGGCCTCTTTTTTCCCTCGCCTATATTCTTCCATGACAAAAGTGAAATATCTGGGTTAGTGGATTTCACAATCTGCTTCTAACGCCCTCCTTTCGTCTCCAACAGGAAGCATCAAGTATCCCTGCCCACAAGTCAACGGGTTTTGTGTAAGTTTTTGTAGTTACGGACAAGAAATATCTACCGGCATCTGCTACGGCAATAATATATGTTGCAGGGTAAAACAGCCTTACCACTAGTCCACAACAGTGGCCAGACCTGACGGACGCCACCATGACCTATAAGAAGACACCCTCAACTGTGTTTGGTGATCATCGACGAAACTTCTGTTTTCACATGCGATTCGAGAACTTGCTTTACCTATGATTTTTTTTAAGCATTTGAATTCTGCAACAACCTTTATTTTCTTGTTCTTGCACATTTTAAGAAATGATGGAGAATATTAGTAAAATTTAATTTAACTTGAGACTTGCGTCATTAGCATGCGCATCTGCTTATTTTTGACGTGTATTGCCTTGTTAATTCCCTCATCTATAAATGATAACATTTATCTTTGTTTTGAGATCTTGATAATAAAATTGTTATGCTAAAACTGAAATAATTGCCTCTTATACCAACACTTATTCCCTCATTGGACCAGTAAGAGACCCGTTTTGTAAAGTTAGTACTGTATGTTTACTGTCACCTGAACACAGTGTAAGGAGTCGGAGAAACGGTTTTACTCCACTGCTGTAACAACATAAGTAACTTTTGGAGCAGGAAAAAGGAAAGTGACCGAATGAGAACAGAAGAGAAGGGAGAGAAGATAGCATGTACTGTACCCAAAACTTATATAAGCATCTACCCAACTTTTCCTTGTAAACCATTGTCTGCCTAAATGGTTTCACACATACCTTTAACTGAAATAGTGTGAAAAGTTCTCCAGGCATTTTTTCAGTGAAAATTTATTAATTTATGTATAGAATTGATGTAAGAAATGTGTTATAAATACTAATGATAAGATTAAGTAATAAATTACGTATAAAACTCATAATTAATAAGCTATTTAAAGAAAAATTCGCTTTAACAAAATTCTTCTAAGAAGATACAAAAGTCAAACGAGTGTTATACAGGAGAATAACAACAAAGAAATTGTTAATGATAAGAACGACTCAACAAAAGTTCTTCATTGGATTACAAAGTGAATTACTGAGTACAAAATTAGTAAGAACAAAAAATAAGCTTATTTAATAAATTTGTTCAAAGATCACAGTTCTCACAGGAGCAAGAAAATAATGCAATCACAGTGAATGCATTTGACCAACTATTTTCATCACCCATACTGCTACCTCTTGATCTGCCCATTGACAAAGCAGTCTATAGAGGTGTGAACTGCCGGAGACATTCAAAAACAATTTTCATCCAGGTGTAACAGCATCTTTGCTTTATATAAATACACCCCAATGAATAACATCATGTTATTCATCAAATTATTCACCAAGTGATTTACCATGTTGTTTATGACTAGATCACTGAAGTTGCATCTATCACGGGGGTCGAGCTGATTCAGTAAACACCGCTCGCTTCCTACCACTCTCTCACGCCCAGTGGGGAGCAGTTCACTCCATACCGCTATACAGGGAAGTTTACACTTAGCAGAAGTATTATCTCAAAGTAATTTACGTAACACTTCCCTGGAAAGAATTCACAATATATTATCTCAGATTATATCTGTGGATATACGGTACTTTCTTTCAGTTTAAAAATAGAAAATGCCAAGAAGTGTTTACATCAAGCCCTGCCACTTCAGAGTTCCAGAACTTAATTAAAACAATTAATGTGATACCAAAACAGCTCTCACACTTGGTGTCAAACAGTGAGACGAATTCTATACACTTGTACAGCACTCAAAAAAAAAAGAAAATATTGATGACACAAGTGACATTCTAAGTGAATCATCATCAAACAAAGTATTTTAGTGGGAAATAGGTGGACAGTGGTTATAAACACCTGCAAAACGTCTACACAGAAATCCAGTGGTAACAAAGATAATATAAAGACTTGCTGACATAGCAGTCAACCCGCCAGCATCAGCTCACAGATCATGGTGACCCAAATGGAGCCGACACCAGACGAGCCTACCCGAGTGTTGTCTTAGTGTCCTAGCTAGCTAATAGCCAGCCAGCCAACCAGCAGCCAGCACTACAACACACGAGTACTAGGAAAGTTGTCATCGTGGTTCCAACAAGCAGACAAGCTGGCAGCCTCTTGATTAAACAATCAAGCCTCTCCAGTGTACAAGAAAGGTCAGCCCCAGGTTGATCGCCGCAAGAAAGGTCAGCCCCAGGTTGATTGCCATAAGAAAGGTCAGCCCCAGGTTGATCGCCGCAAGAAAGGACAGCCCCATGTTGATCGCCATAAGAAAGGTCAGCCCCCAGGTTGATTGCCATAAGAAAGGTCAGCCCCCAGGTTGATTGCCACAAGAAAGGTCAGCCCCAGGTTAATCACTGCTAGAAGGAACAGCCCCAGGTTGATCGACATAAGAAAGTTCAGCCGCCAGGTTAATCATGACAAGAAAGGACAGCCCCAGGTTGATCGCCACAAGAAGTGTGATGCCATGCTTCCCAGAGTGGGGCGTCTTTAACTTCTGGCGTCGAAACTCTACAGATTCTTTGGTCAGTTAGATCACAAACAATCATTATCTTACAGACTCCACAAACACAAGTGAACTTCCAGAAGTCTTCAAACGCAGTCAATATAAAATAAATTATATGCACAACGGTCTAAAAGCAAAATTAAATAACACATTTATAAAGTAAGAGAGGACCCAAACAAAGTATATATACTTTTAATAATTTTAATTCTCTTTCTCTTCATTTCCATAACTCATTATAAATACTTTTCCACTACTCCTTGAGTGGGCAACATAGTATAATGGAACAGAACACAATGCGAGGAAAATATATATGAATAGGAAAAGTATAGAGAGTAGGAATGTAAAGATAGGAAACTTGGTAGCTTGGCCGGGATGTTATTTACTCAGCGTCAATACGCTTATCTTATCTCGTGTGTCAATACACATATATTACTTCTTAAAGGGACAACTTGTTAAACACCTCTTCGATACAACTATTTATTAATTCACTCAATGACATGGACACATTAATATCACTATTATATCGGGGTACTAACACATTATGTTTTACGTTACTCGACACTGACTCTCGGACACCCCTGAATGAATACACTTCCCACAGTAGGTAACTCACCCAAGGAATCGCTCTGACAAGACTCACGTGTACCCTGGCGTAGGCCCAGTGGATGCTTGGCTGCCTCCTATGGGAGGCCTCTGCTTAGCTGGGGTCTGGTCGGGAAGTCCCCCTCCCGACCTGGGGAGAGGACAAGCGTGAACTCTGAGAATCTTCAGAGCAATGTTCGTCTCCTCAGAACGTTCGAATGGCCACCAGGATCAGGAAGGATAATGGCCAGAATGAAAATCAGAACCAGAATGATCATGGAATGGGACTGTAGGGCCTTTATATGCATTATCGTAGCTAGGGGGGGGGCGGTCCGCCCCGGGCGGCACTTTTGGGGGGCGGCACTTTTGGGTCTGCTCATCACCCATATCTGCAGCTACTGGAGACGTTAATCCATCCCTTTGTATCGGCGGCAAGTTAATCCCTGTCGTGTCTGACCTAACACCTGACCCACATCTGTCTCCTACTATTCAGAACGAGTTTATAGAAATTTTGGGAGAAAACGTAAGAAGCAAAGTCATCAAGCAAGTAAAAGAAGCAAAGTACTTTTCCATGATATTCGACAGCACTCCTGATATTTCACATAAGGATCAAACGAGCCAAGTTTTACGCTATGTTATGATAAGAACATAAGAACATAAGAACATAAGAAAGTGGGATACTGCAGGAGGCCGACTGGCCCATACAGGGCAGATCCCTTTCACACCCATCCCAGCACTTCCATGTGCCTATCCAACTTCGTCTTGAAGCTCCCTAGCGTCCCCGATCCTACTATAGCACTCGGTAGCCTATTCCACATATCCACAACTCTATTACCAAACCAGTGCTTGCCTATATCCTTTCTGAATCGGAATTTATCTAATTTAAATCCATTTGTTCTAGTTATTTCGTTATTACTGAGCTTCAGAACATCTTCCATTTTACCCTTGTTAATCCCACTTTCCCACTTGTACACCTCTATCATATCTCCCCTAACTCTACGCCTCTCTAATGAATGTAAGCCTAAGCTCTTCAGTCTTTCTTCATATGGAAGGTTTCTAATATTATGGATCATTTTTGTCATTCTTCTTTGTACTCTCTCCAAAGAATCTATGTACATTCTATAATAAGGACACCAGAACTGAACCGCATAATCCATGTGTGGCCTCACTAATGCTAGGTAAAGTTTGAAGATAACGTCAGCAGTTCTGTTACTCACAGACCTAGATATGAACCCAAGAATCCTGTTTGCCTTGTTGCGAACGCTAATACATTGTTTTCTAGGTTTCAAGTCGTTGCTAACAAATACACCTAGATCGTTTTCACAAACTGAGTTTTCTATTTCCGTGTTACCTAGTTTATAATTAACGTTTGTATTCGTCTTCCCTATCTGTAGTACCTTGCATTTA
>NW_024751941.1:0-7179 GCF_018991925.1 Homarus americanus
TAAAGTAGCCGTTCAGTTACGTATTGCTCACTACCTTCATTCACTTCCTTCCTACATTACGTTCCTTCCTCTTTTCCCATATTATTACACTCCCTTCCCATCATTATCCTCCCTGCCATCCCATGTTGTGACTCATCCCTTCCCATGACGCTAACCTCCCCACGACGACACTAACCTCCTTCTAACCTAACCCTTCCACTAACCTCCTTCCCACGACACTAACTAACCACCCTTCCCACGACACTAACCTCCTTCCCACGACACTAACCTCCCTTCCCACGACACTAACCTCCCTTCCACGACATTAAACCTCCCCTCCCACGACACTAACCTCCCTTCCCACGAGACACTAACCTCCCTTCCCACGACACTAACCTCCCTTCCCACGAACATTAACCCCTTCCCACGACCTCCCTTCCCACGACATAACCTCCCTTCCCACGACACTATCCTCCTTCCCACGACACTAACCTCCTCCCTTCCCACGACTATCCTCCTTAACCTCCTTCCCACGACACTAACCTCCCTTCCCACGACCGCCTCCCTTCCGACACTAACCTCCTTCCCACGAGACCTAACCTCCCTTCCCACGACACTCTCAACTCTCCCTTCCCACGTGACACTAACTAACCTCCCTTCCCACGACACTAACCTCCCTTCCCACGACACTATCCTACCTTTCCCACGAGACTCTAACCTCCCTTCCCACGACACTAACCTCCTTCCCACGACACTAACCTCCCTTCCCACGACACTAACCTCCTTCCCACGACACACACTAACCTCCTTCCCACGACACCTAACCTCCTTCCCACGACACTAACCTCCTTCCCGGCCACTACTAACTTCCCTTCCCACGACACTAACCTCCTCCCTAAGACACTCCAACTCCCTTCCCACGACACTAACCTAACCCCTTCCATCTTCTCCCACGTCAACACACAATTCCTTCCTTCCTCCATAAAGAACAAACTCTCCCTCCTTTCCCATATAACTTTACAGCTCCTCCTGAGCATTATTCTCCACACACTATTAGACCATCCTCCTACCCTCCCCCCCTTTCTCCCCATACATCATAAGACCTCCCCTTCTCCCCCCCACTCCATACCTCCCCATACACCACTACACCATCTTCCCTCCTCCCTCCTTCCTTTCTCCCCATACAACTTAGCCTCCCTTCTTCCCCTCTCCCCATTTAACACACCTACCCCTCCTCCTCCCTCTCCCCATACATCATAGACATTCCTCCTCCCTCTCCCCAGATCATCACTGTTTCCCCTACTCCCCCTTCAATCTCCCCCTTTTCTCTCTCCCCTCAAAAAGCGACATGGATTACCCTTCTACCTTATACACAGTGAATTATCACATGTCTCTCATTCTCTCCTTCGCTTTGCACTCTTTCCTTTATTTCTCCTTCAACACTGACTTCCTTCCTTCCTTGTTTTCGTTCTCCTGCATCACCCTCTGCCTCCTCCTTTCCTTTCTTCCTTCCTTCCTTCTTTCGTTCTCGTACATCCCCTTCTGCCTCCTCCCTTCCTTCCTTCCTTTATTCCCTTTACTGCTTTCACCTTCCCTAAACCTTCCTTCATTGACCCTATTCTCCACTCATTCATTCTTCAATGTCATTCCCTTCCTTCTTTTCCTCTTTACATTCTTCTAAGCATCCTTACTCCCTTCCCGTTATTATCTAATCTCTATTCCTCTCATTCTCTCCTCTGTCCATTTCTTACTTCTTTCATCATCCTTCATTCCATCCCTCAGCTCTCCCTTTCCTATATATCTCCTTCCCTCTTCCATCCACCATCTTCTCTCTTCCATCCACCATCTTCCCTCTTCCATCTACCCTTCTTCACTTTCATCTCCCTTCTCTTCTCTTTCTCATCCCCCTTCATATTTTATTTTCCCTCCCATATCTCTCTTCTTTTCTCCCCAATTTCTCCTTTCCCTCCCTCTTCCTTTTCCTATCCCTTCCTCATCCCCTCCTTTTCCTCTTATTCCCTCTCCCACTCATATCCTCATCCTCTCCTATTTCTTCTCCCATCCTTCCTCTTCCTTCTCCCATCCCTCCACTTCCTTCTCTCAACCTCCTTTCCTCACCTTACACGTCCTTCATCCTTCTCACCATCCCTCTCCCACCACCCCTTCCAGTATGCCAGGGGAGGAGAACCAACGCCTGACCGAGCATAAAAGCCATAACCATCGCCAGCCTAAATTCTTCAAGTATTTTGCGGTGTGGTTGTCGTCGTTGGTAGTGGTGGTAGTGGTTGTCGTCGTTGGTAGTGGTGGTGGTGGTTATTGTTGTTGTTGGTAGTGGTGGTGGTGGTGGTTGTTGTTTTTGTTGTTGTTGGTGGTGGTGGTGGTGGTGGTGGTTGTTGTTTTTGTTGGTAGTGGTGGTGGTGGTGGTTGTTGTTTTTCTTGTTGTTGTTGTTGTTGGTGGTGGTGGTTGCAGTTGGTGTTAGTAGTAGTGGTAATGGTTGTTGTTGATAATGGTGATGATTACTGCTGATAGGGTTAGTGGTTATCGTCCAAGTGTGGCGGAAGTGACTGTTGGTGGCGATGGTGGTGGAGTGGTGGTAGTGGTAGTAGTAGAGAGGGTGTAGTAGTGGTAGGGAGAGTGGTGGTAATAGTGGTAGAGAGAGTGGTGGTAATAGTGGTAGAGAGGGTGAGATAATGGTAGGGAAAAGGTGTGCTAGTGGTAGTAGACACAGTGTGGTAGTGGTGGTAAAGAGGGAGGGTGTAGGGGGTGGGTGTAGGGGAAGGGTGTAGGGGTGGGGGAGGGAGGGTGTAGGGGGTGGGTGTAGGGGAAGGGTGTAGGGAGGGGTGGGGAGGGTGGGGAGGTGTAGGGGAGGGTGTAGGGGGGAGAGGGTGTGAGGGGGAGGGGTGTGGCTGGGAGGGTGGGGAGGGTGGGGGGAGGGGTGTGGGAGGTGGGGAGGGTGGGGGAGGGGTGTAGGGGGAGGGGTGGGGAGGGTGTAGGGGGAGGGGTAGAGAGGAGGGGTGTAGGGGGGAGGGTGGGGAGGGGAGGGTGTAGGGGGAGGGTGTAGGGGGGAGGGTAGGGGGGGGAGGGGTGTAGGGGAGGTGGGGGAGGGTGGGGGAGGGGAGGTAGTAGGGTAGGGGGAGGTGTAGGGGGAAGGCAGGGGAGGGTAGGGAGAGGGTGGGGTGAGGTGTAGGAGGAGGGTGTGGAGGAGGGTGTAGGAGAGGTGGGGAGGTGTAGTGGGGAGGGTGCAGTGCCTAGTGGTTTATGGAATGGTTAAACTTTCTCAGTTTCTGTTAAACCTGATGGTGCAATGGGTCCTGGATTCACATAGTTACAGTCCGGATTCACACAGTTACAGGGTCCGGATTCACACAGTTACAGACTCTGGATTCACATAGTTACAGTCCGGATTCACCCAGTTACAGGGTCCGGGTTCACATAATCACAGGACCAAATTCAAATAGATTCCTTAGTTAATATTTCCTCAAACAGTGACAGGGAGAACGCATCTAGTCTCTATACAGTACAGTCTAAACGCTCATTCGTCGCCATTTTTTTTAAGCAATCGCAATATTTTATATCATTCACTTTGATTTATTCTTAAAGAATCTGAGAATAAGAATGTTTGCAGCATAATGAGGGAGAGGTTAAAGAAGGGTAAGAATGTCAAGAGAACAGTAGAGCGAGGGAGATAAGAACAGAGGAGAGGTGAGCCTATAGAGGGAGGCAGAGTGAGGGAGAGTAACACATGGCAGAGGAGGAGAGGAAGAATAAGAATGGTAGGAGAGGAGAACAATAGCCAATAGGAGCAGAGAGAGAGAAATAAGAACAGTAGTGAGGCAGAGAAGGAGAATAAGAATGTAGGAAAAGAGAGGGAATAATGGTAGGGAGGAGCCAAAAATAACAACACCTTAGAATTGTTTTCATTGTACAGCAGAAGTCAGAACACACACAAAGAAGATATACACATTTTTACCAACTATTTTCCATCATTACCTGTGAGCGACAGTGAATGACGATGTTGTTAGTGCACCACGTTTATTTTGTTTTTGTTTTGTTTTGTTTGGGCCACTTAATTTTTCTTTTCATAGTTTCATGTCTATAGAACATCTTTGTGATATATGAAACTACCCATTTCCCAGAGCCATTTTAGCATTTCCTGATTGTATCTGTTGTTCGTGTTAAAGACATTTCCTATTTATCTGTTGTACTTGTCATAATCTCTCTACTATGAGAACCTTCCAACCTGTCAGGAGAGATAATTCCAGTTATGAATTATTGTTTTGTGATGTTTTAACCATCAACGCTGTCTTTCTTTTTTTTCCGTTTTACACTGCATGCGGTTACATGCATTCCGGCATTCGCATTGTTTAGCATAAACTCCATCTAGTGTCTTCAATAAGTCGTATTGTTATCCATTTGTTGCCAAGAACCAGTTATTCAGTAAAGGAAACATAGATTTCAACAAGCGTTGTTTTATGTCAAAATAATGATACGTTATTGTTATCGTCACGGCTTTTGTCCAGTTCTTGATGGTATAGACGGTATGACCTAACGTTTGTTGACGACTATAAACGGACAACCCAACGTCTGTTGACGACTATAGACGGTATGACCTCACACAAAACAAAACAACAAACCACCAACGTTTGTTGACGACTATAGACGGTAACACCCAACGTTTGTTAGACGACTATATACAGTATCAACCACACCAACCCAAACAACCAAAAAACAACAACACAACCACCTAACCGTCTGTTGACGACCATAGACGGTATGACCCAACGTTTGTTGAACGACTATAGACGGTATGACCCAACACACAAACAAAACCAACCACAAACACACACACAAACCACACCAACAAACACAACAACACCAAAAACCACAACAACAACTAACGTTTGTTAGACGACTATAGACAGCATCATCACCTAACGTTTGTTGACGACTCATAGACAATTTCAACCAACGTTTGTTGACAACCAAAGAAAACAGTATCACCCAACGTTTGTTGACGACTATAGATGCCCACCAAACGTTTGTTGACGACTACAGACAGTATAACCTAACGTTTGTTGAACACTATAGACAGTATCACCTAAAACGTTTGCTGACACCATATAGACGGTATACCACGTTTGTTGAGACTAATAGACAAGGTTCACACTAGCGATTGTACACCAATGCCAAGACACTCATAGACGGCTAATTTAACGTTTAGACGACCATAGACAGAATACCTAACGCTTGTTGACGACCACAGACGCACCACCTAACGTTTGTTGACGACTATACCATAGACGCATCACCTAACGTTTGTTGACACAAAAACAACAACACCAACCACACAACACCAACCAACAACAAACACCCAACCAACACAAACAAAAACAACAACAAACACCAAACAAAACACATAGACGGTTCACCTAATGTTTGGATGACTATAGACAGTATCCACCAACGCTGCGACGACTATAGACAGTATTCACCCAACGTTTGTTATGACTAAACACACCAACACACAAAACACCAAGCTGACGACTATAGACGCATCACCAACGTCGATAACACATAGATCACCACAGTTTGCGATGACTATACAACCAACTTTGCTCACAAATCACCAAAGTTTGTTTAATTATAGACATATCACCTAACGTCTGACGACTACAGACGGTTCACCTAACGTTTGTTGACGACTATAGACGGTTCACCCAACGTTTGTTGACGACTAGGTATTGCCCACCTAATGTTTGGACGACTATAGACAGTACACCCAACATTGTTGACGACTATAGACAGACACTAACCCGTTTGTTACGACTATAGATGTCTACCTAACGCTATGAACTACAGACAGTATCACCCAACGGTTAATGACTATAGACGGTCGCACATCAACGTTTGCTGACGACCATAGACCACCAACACAATAGACAGTATCACCCAACGTTTGCTGACGACTATAGACGGTTCACCTAACGCTTTGTTGACGACTATAGACAGCATCACCTAACGTTTGTTGACGACTATAGAGACACCTAACGTTTGCGAATGACATAGATGCAACAACGTATGACCTAACGTTTGCTGACGACTATAGACGGTTCACCCAACGTTTGCTGACGACTATAGACAGTATTACCTAACGTCGTTGACGACTATAGACAGTATCACACAAAACCACCAAAAACAGTATCACCTAACGTTTGCACAAAACCCACCAATGTTGACGACATAGACAGTATTACCTAACGTTTGTTGACGACTAGACGCACCCAAGCTTTGATGACATAGAAGTATCACCTAACGTTTGACGACTATAGACAGTGAACACCTAACGTTTGTTGACGACTATAGACGTTCACCTAACGTTTGCTGGACTACAGACAGTACACCCAACGTTATCACCAACGGCTCAAACACAAACACCAACACACAAACACCCAACACCAACGTTACGACTACAGTATCACCCAACGTTTGCTGACGACTATACGCTATGCACCGTTTGTTGACGACTATAGACGGTATCACAACGCTATGGACGACTATAGACGTATCACCCAACGTTTGCTGACGATCAAGACGTCACCTAACGTTTGTTGACGACTATAGACAGTATCCAACGCCGCTGACGACTATAGACGTTCACCCAACGCTGTTGATGACTATAGACGGCATCACCTAACGTTTGCCGACGACTATAGACGGTTCACCTAATGTTTGTTGACGACTATAGACAGTATCACCTAACGTTTGTTGACGACTATAGACGGTTCACCTAACGTTTGTTGACGACCATAGACAGGTATCACCTAACGTTTGTTGACGACTATAGACGGTATCACCTAACGTCGTTGGACGACTATAGACAGTATCACCTAACGTTTGTTGACGACTATAGACAGTATCACCTAACGTTTGTTGACGACTATAGACGGTTCACCTAACGTTTGTTGACGACTATAGACAGTATCACCTAACGTTTGCTACACATAGACAGATCATAGAATATCACCAACGTTTGCTGACGACTATAGACTCATCACCTAACGTTTGCTGACGACTATCAGACGGTTCACCCAACGCGTTGACGACAAGAGCATCACCTAACGAAAAACCCAACACACAACACAGTTTGTTGACGACTATAGACAGTATCACCTAACGTCACGACGACAAGACAATACCTA
>NW_024751942.1:0-37500 GCF_018991925.1 Homarus americanus
CATGTTATCTATTACCTGTTGTGTCTTGTTATCATCTGATGTGTTACCAGTGGTCTGTTATTACCCGTTGTATGTTACCTGTTGTTGTCTCTTCTCTGCCACAACGGCCCTCAAGATCTCGTCTTACTTCACATCCATACAAACTCGGGAATTAATGAGGACAGGTCAGAGACAACACGGCGTACAGGACTACCAACCATCAACAGAACCAGCTCACACATACCTAAAGCTCAGGTCACAGTCACAGCGAACTACTCACAGCAACAACAGAGACTAACATCGGATAGGTTAAGACGTCAATTGTCTGCTGGCAAACAACTGTGACCTGATCATAACACGAAGATTTCACAGCCTACGACGAAACGACTGAAGTGTGACCAAATATACGTCGTATCAGTTGTATCCGACACGACGCTACGCTCGCTAGGTGTCGAAAAGGAAGGTCATCACGCAGAGAGGTCAGTAAAGGTCACGAGGCCCCGGTCAATGCCGTAGGTAAGGTCATAATGTTGACGTCAGGATCTTAAAGTCAGCTGGGTGTAAATCCTCAAGTGATCATAAATTATGAAGCATTAAAGTCTTAGTGTGTGTGTGTGTGTGTGTGTGTGTTTAATGTGTGTGTGTGTGTGTGTTTAATGTATGTATGTGTGTGTGTGTGTGTGTGTGTTTTAGTATTAACCCAAAGCGTCTAAAATGTACACATATGCAAGTTTGTATATAAAAAAATATGACCTTAGAATAAGCCTGGTTATGACAGCAATACCACTCAATCTTCCTCGACCCCATCACATAAATCTTCCTAGACCCCATCATAAATCTTCCTCGACCCATCACATAAATCTTCCTAGACCCACATAAATCTTCCTCGACCCCATCATAAATCTTCCTAGACCCCATCACATAAATCTTCCTAGACCCCATCACATAAATCTTCCTCGACCCCATCGCATAAATCTTCTAGACCCCATCACATAAATCTTCCTCGACTCCATCACATAAATCTTCCTAGACCCCACCACATAATCTTCCTCGACCCCATCATAAATCTTCCTCGACCCCATCACATATCTTCCTAGACCCCATCACATAAATCTTCCTCGACCCCATCACATAAATCTTCAGACCCCATCACATAAATCTTCCTAAACCCCATCACATAAATCTTCCTCGACCCCATCACATAAATCTTCCTCGACCCCATCACATAAATCTTCCTAGACCCCATCACATAAATCTTCCTCGACCCCATCATATAAATCTTCCTCGACCCCATCACATAAATCTTCCTCGACCCCATCATAAATCTTCCTAGACCCCATCACATAAATCTTCCTAGACCCCATCACATAATCTTCCTCGACCCATCACATAAATCTTCCTAGACCCCATCATAAATCTTCCTAGACCCCATCACATAAATCTTCCTCGACCCATCGCATAAATCTTCCTAGACCCATCACATAAATCTTCCTCGACCCCATCACATAAATCTTCCTAGACCCCATCACATAAATCTTCCTCGACCCCATCATAAATCTTCCTCGACCCCATCACATAAATCTTCCTAGACCCCATCATAAATCTTCCTCGACCCCATCACATAAATTCCTAGACCCATCACATAAATCTTCCTCGACCCCATCACATAAATCTTCCTCGACCCCATCACATAAATCTCCTACCCCATCACATAAATCTTCCTCGACCCCATCACATAAATCTTCCTCGACCCCATCACATAAATCTTCCCAGACCCCATCACATAAATCTTCTCGACCCCATCACATAAATCTTCCTAGACCCCATCACATAAATCTTCCTGACCCCATCACATAAATCTTCCAGACCATCACATAAATCTTCCTCGACCCCATCACATAAATCTTCCTACCCCATCTAAATCTTCCTAGACCCCATCACATAAATCTTCCTCGACCCCATCACATAAATCTTCCTAGACCCCATCACATAAATCTTCCTAGACCCCATCACATAAATCTTCCTCGACCCCATCGCATAAATCTTCCTAGACCCATCACAAATCTTCTCGACCCCATCCATAAATCTTCCTAGACCCCATCACATAAATCTTCCTCGACCCCATCACATAAATCTTCCTAGACCCCATCACATAAATCTTCCTTGTGACCCTTACTCACATAAAATCTTCCTAATCCATCACATAAATCTTCCCAGGACCCCATCACACATAAATCTTCCTCGACCCCATCACATAAATCTCCAGACCCCATCACATAAACCTCCATTCCATCACAAATCTTCTCCACATAAATCTTCCTCGACCCCATCACATAAATCTTCCTCGACCCCATCACATAAATCTTCCTCGACCCCATCACATAAATCTTCCTCGACCCCATCACATAAATCTTCCTCGACCCCATCACATAAATCTTCCTAGACCCCATCACATAAATCTTCCTCGACCCCATCACATAAATCTTCCTCGACCCCATCACATAAATCTTCCTAGACCCCATCACATAAATCTTCCTCGACCCCATCACATAAATCTTCCTAGACCCCATCACATAAATCTTCCTAGACCCCATCACATAAATCTTCCTCTACCCTCATCACCCATAATATTTACCGTCTCTCTGGGCCAAGACTCGACCAGAGGAACCACCACACAAAAACCAGTTCCTGTATCCCGGCCAGTTTTTATTGGGCCACGATGGGCTCTGACGTAATGTGTGTGTGTGTGACGTCATAAAGGATTCTCCTCCACAGCCACTAGTTAGGTCAGTCAGTTCAGTGAGGACGAATTGTGAATGACTGATTTAAGGATTGACTGGATAACTGACTTAAGGGCTGATTGGCTGGTAGAATAATTAACTAATTGACTGACATGCTGATTGAATGAATGAAAGAATGAATGAAGTTAGTGATTGAAAAATTTTCTTACTAAATAAATGATTGATTGAGATTGGTTGACCGACTGAACGAGAGAGAGAGAGAGAGAGATCCCAAACATGCTGCATGTATAAAATTAATATTAATTATTGAACGGGTATTTTTTTTAGTAAATATAAGAAGTAAAATACAACGTACTGAAGGAACCAGTTGGTGAAGAACCTGAGGGAGGGAGATATAGTTGGTGGAGAACCTGAGGGAGGGAGATATAGTTGGTGGAGAACCTGAGGGAGGGAGATATAGCTGGTGGAGAACCTGAGGGACGGAGATATAGCTGGTGGAGAACCTGAGGGAGGGAGATATAGCTGGTGGAGAACCTGAGGGAGGGAGATATAGCTGGTGGAGAACCTGAGGGAGGGAGATATATATAGTATAGGTGGTGGAGAACCTGAGGGAGGGAGATATAGTTGGTGGAGAACCTGAGGGAGGGAGATATAGCTGGTGGAGAACCTGAGGGACGGAGATATAGCTGGTGGAGAACCTGAGGGAGGGAGATATAGCTGGTGGAGAACCTGAGGGAGGGAGATATAGCTGGTGGAGAACCTGAGGGAGGGAGATATAGTTGGTGGAGAACCTGAGGGAGGGAGGAACTAGCTGGTGAACCAACTGGACCAAAGTGTGAGTGATGAAGAGGCAATAAGATCAAGTTCTCACCGCCTTCAGGAGTTGGTCTCCAACATCGCAGATGAAGAAGAAACGGAGGACGACCTCCAGGTTACAGCCAAGGAGCAGCATAAAGTACAGGACACAGCGACCGTGCATCTCTACTGAGGCCATGGAGAACAGCTGCGTGATCATCTGCACCAGGAACAGCAGCTGACGCACGTGCAGCAGGTACGAGAATATCTGCGGAAGAAAAATACATTTACTTGTGGAGCTGTGACGTGGGAAGTTAAGTTGTATTAATAAATGGTCTTTGCACCAATAAAACCTTCATTATTCATAGGTAACTTTGTACACAACATAATAAGGTTATTTGGGATCAACTGTTCCACTCTGCCCTCGGTGGGTGACAATACCTCATGTTAGATGACAAAAACTTATCACTCATGACCAGTTCCTGAGACACTTACGTCATTGTAAGTATCAAGGAGGTTAAAGAGACTAAACCAGGAATTGGCCAGGTGAGCGGTGTGGCAGGTTCTCCACACACTCACTGCTCCAGCTCTTGTCTCCAGCTTGTTGAGGGCGACCACCACCACCTGTAGGAGCGACATCATGTACATGTCCAAAAAACTCGGGATGAAGGACGTGTAGAAGACCGGTATAGCGAGGACATATTTCAGGTCAACTCCAAAGAAGAAAGACGGGTCAATGGGAAGCATGACGTAGATACATGTGGTGTACAGGACGGAGTACACGAGCATCCCGGCGAGGACTACAGGGAGGAGCTTCACTCTCTTCATGGTGATGGCGTTGGCGTCCACCTCCGCCAGGAAGGCCATAATTATTCTAGCTTTCTTCATCCACACTATGTAGGTGAAGATGCAGAAGGCGTAGCTGAAGTAGAAAGATAAGAGGACGATCTGCTGGTCGTAGGTTGTGTTTGTGAAGGTGATGAGGACGAGGAGCACTGCTCCCAGACTCACCGCCAGGGAGCCCAGGAAGGCGGACACCAGCTTCAGGCGAGAGACGGTGTACCTGGCGTCTTCTGTCCTCTTAATGATGTGTATCCCCACACAGCTGCCCACCGTCAGCAGAACGTCGTAGGCCTCCACGAAGATAAGGTCCTCATCATGCTGCTCCTTTGCCTCGTTTTCGCCAGAATGTGAGTGTGTCCGGCTGTTTGGCTTAACCTTGGATTCCATAGCCTGTTGACCTGACCTCCCTACCATGATTAATTTTCACAAAAAAATCTTGGCTCAGTCTAGTGCTTGAAGAACTACAGTCAAGTTCTCCAGGAAATGACTGCCGATCCCTGGAGCTCTAACTGGCACACTCAGCGTGTTTGTTTATCTTTGACAATCTCGCCAGTCACAGTCGCGTCGACCGAAGAAGCGACAAACAAGTCCGTGTCCTAAGTCTTCCTTATCGGTGCAACTATTTACTAATTCCAGAACATGAGCGTCTCTGAGGTGATGGTGGACCCTGTTTTACTGCCAGCGCCCAGGCGACTGACTCAGACCACCCAGGGACGCAAACACTGTATGTGGAGGAGGCTCGTGGTGTCGCATCCATTACCGCGTGATGGTAAAGCTCACGGTGTTATCTTAGTGCTGCTGGACACGTTGGGTTAATTAATGGGTGGCGCACACTAGGTAAACCAAGGTCGGAGCCACAAGCTGATAAAGCTAACATGTTCATTACCTCGCACACACACTTCCTGCACTGTCAAGTTTACTCAACGTCGCAAAACTTCCTCGGCTGTCCGTAAAGTAATGTGTTGCGGAAACCTGATCCCTTCCTTCTCCTCTTTGGTTATTTTACTCAGCATCACCACAGTGCCATTTTATACAACACCAGCTGCCCACACGATGTCCCTAACAATATTAATTAGGATCATGTGTTACGGTGAGGAAGGCAAGTGCAAGGGCTGGCAACAACACGTTGCTGTAGGTGGAGAGGATGTGTGTGTGGGGGGCAGGTTTTATGTGTTGACACCCTCCTCGATATCTTATCTTGCTCCCTAAATAGTTCCGTAGTTAAAAAAAAATATATATATATATAAATAAATATATATATATATATATATATATATATATATATATATATATATATATATATATATATATATATATATATATATATATATATATATATATATATAGACCTATAGGTGTATATATATATACAATAGGTCAGAGAGAGCACCTACAGTGATTTACTTGCATATATATATATATATATATATATATATATATATATATATATATATATATATATATATATATATATATATATATATAGAGAGAGAGAGAGAGAGAGAGAGAGAGAGAGAGAGAGATCTTAGTCAGTACTTCACTTCGTCGTGCTACAATAATATACCGATTTTTTTACAAATTGCCCACGAGGGGGCTAGTTTATTGGACACCCCCCTTACATCCTGTGCAAGGTGAAGAGCAGAAGCGTTTACAGTGCCCAACTGGGAAGCATGCATAGTTCATGCCTGCCTTTATGACTCATGCATTAAGGGCGTGAAAGCCTGAAGCCTGAAGGGTCATGGATGGGTTTTGTCAGCAAGTTACATAAAGTGACAGAATGATGAGTGTGTGGGGGGGGGAAATTCCCTGCACAATTTATCTGTTTATGGCAAAGTGTGGCAGGTCCCTACTAATGTCAAGTGCCAGGCCTGTCACTAGGAGGAGGGATATCTGGTCAGAGAGGGAAGAGGTGTTGGTAACGGCTGGGGACCTGTAGGAGGAGGTCATACAGTACATAAATTACTACGTGGAGGTCGTGATGCGTGTGGCAGGTCATCGTCTCCCTCGCCACCACACTGACACTTTACTTAAATAAGCAAGTGAGGGGGCAGCAGGTGGCAGAGGTCACAGATGTTTAACACAGTTGAGGCTGTAGGTCCCTTTTTGTGTATGGGATTGGTATAAAGAGGCGCTACAACTTTACAACGAATACGTTATCACAGGACACGAGGAAGTTAACCTGGTCAGTGAAGTGAAGGATTCAGGGAGTCAGTCGTATGGATAAACCTTCCTACTGACAACTGAAACAACATTTACCACCAACATTGACCATTACAAAGCCCAGTTATTACGTGACATACCAACTTGAACCTTGGGGATCATAAATTACGAAGATAATGTTAATGTTAATGCAATTAAATATAAAACAATGTTAAAATAACTGCACCAGGATCTTGTTGTACTTACGCAAGTTAAATCAACGCCATATCATGTTTTCAAGACCAAGTGACACGACCGCTTATGTGTGTTCTCATAAACTGGTTTGATACAACTGCCAAGGTCAGTCTCTCCCCTGGCACTGTCAAACCCTGCCAGTCCCTCACCGTCACTGTCAACCTGTCAGTCCTTTCCCGTCACTCCCTCTTCGTCACTGTCAACTCCCTCCCCCGTCACTGTCACTCCCTCCCTCGTCACTGCCACTGTGAATAACACACAAAACTATTACTACTTTGCTGTCACTTTTGATCGAGTATGACGACCATTTCAGCGGTGACATAACGATAGGAGTTTTTAATGATGTCACCTTCGTTGGTGAGCTCTGAGGTGGCTCGAGAGACTGATACGGGATCTGCAAGGTCGTCCACAGATGTTGCACGTGTGGAGGGCTACATCTAGTGCGGGAAGGGCGGGGACAGTATACACCAAGGTACACACAACACCCATGGTACACACACCACACAGTACAGCCAGAACCCGACACCCTGGCAACACAAACTCCTCCTCCTCACGGAACTAATAAAAGACTCCAAAGCAAGACAAAGGTCAGGTGTGTAGCAGGTGTAGATGACGACCTCCCTCCCCCACCAGGTAAATACCAGGAGGTAGACCCACCAACACGACATTTATTGTCCTGACGTAAGAAGGCCACAGGAGGAGCATAACTCCGTCTATCAACACCAAGGACTAGCGTGAAGGTGACGGGAACTAAACTCTTTTAGGAAATTTAAAAATAAACACTTTATCTTTTCCTCTTAAAAACTTTTGTAGTATTTTAGCATTTATTTGTCGGGATAGATGGTATAGACAATAACGTTAGTGTAAACAGTATAAACAATAGGGTACAGACAGTAACGTTAGTGTAAACAGTATAAACAATAGGGTACAGACAGTAACGTTAGTGTAAACAGTATAAATAATAGGGTACAGACAGTAACGTTAGTGTAAACAGTATAAATAATAGGGTACAGACAGTAACGTTAGTGTAAACAGTATAAATAATATGGTACAGACAGTAACGTTAGTGTAAACAGTATAAATAATATGGTACAGACAGTAACGTTAGTGTAAACAGTATAAATAATAGGGTACAGACAGTAACGTTAGTGTAAACAGTATAAACAATAGGGTACAGACAGTAACGTTAGTGTAAACAGTATAAACAATAGGGTACAGACAGTAACGTTAGTGTAAACAGTATAAACAATAGGGTACAGACAGTAACGTTAGTGTAAACAGTATAAACAATAGGGTACAGACAGTAACGTTAGTGTAAACAGTATAAACAATAGGGTACAGACAGTAACGTTAGTGTAAACAGTATAAACAATAGGGTACAGACAGTAACGTTAGTGTAAACAGTATAAATAATAGGGTACAGACAGTAACGTTAGTGTAAACAGTATAAACAATAGGGTACAGACAGTAACGTTAGTGTAAACAGTATAAACAATAGGGTACAGACAGTAACGTTAGTGTAAACAGTATAAACAATAGGGTACAGACAGTAACGTTAGTGTAAACAG
This sequence comes from Homarus americanus, assembly GCF_018991925.1. NCBI lineage: Eukaryota > Metazoa > Arthropoda > Malacostraca > Decapoda > Nephropidae > Homarus > Homarus americanus. The sequence goes on from NW_024751942.1 coordinate 8,321, forward strand.
TATAAACAATAGGGTACAGACAGTAACGTTAGTGTAAACAGTATAAATAATAGGGTACAGACAGTAACGTTAGTGTAAACAGTATAAATAATAGGGTACAGACAGTAACGTTAGTGTAAACAGTATAAACAATAGGGTACAGACAGTAACGTTAGTGTAAACAGTATAAATAATAGGGTACAGACAGTAACGTTAGTGTAAACAGTATAAACAATAGGGTACAGACAGTAACGTTAGTGTAAACAGTATAAACAATAGGGTACAGACAGTAACGTTAGTGTAAACAGTATAAATAATAGGGTACAGACAGTAACTTTAGTGTAAACAGTATAAATAATAGGGTACAGACAGTAACGTTAGTGTAAACAGTATAAACAATAGGGTACAGGCAGTAACGTTAGTGTAAACAGTATAATAGGGTACAGACAGTAACGTTAGTGTAAACAGTATAAATAATATGGTAGTCTGATAGCATACAAAGGAACCAACTCGTCAGATTTATTAAAAAAGGACAAAAAGTGACCCGCCGAGGCAAAGAGAACGGGTTGTGGGCGGTAGGAGGTTCCCAAGGAGAGCCAGCTGGTGGCCAAGGCGATCCACCATGCTGGTGCTCCTGTGTGCTAGACAACTCCTTTCCTTCCTTACTCTTTCCTCTCCTTCCTACCTATCCTTCTTCAGTCTCCTTGTCTCTCATCTCCATCCTTCTATCTCTCTATCTCCCTGATCAACCAGTCATCCCTCACCTCCAGCAATAAGACGACAGGGAACGAAAGTAAGTTTGTCTGGGCACGAGGAAGAAAACTCACTTCCTCTACTCTGCATATGGCCATGTTGCAGTGCCGTCTGGTGCGTCGCGCGCGGGTTATCAACTTGGGTCATGCACACGCGCCTACCAGGAAGTTCCGGAAGCTTAAGTGTTGGTGTTTTACGGAGTGGAAGGGTGTTATTATTATGATCATTATCTTTATTACTAGCTTAGGTTAGGTTAGGTTAGGCTAGTTAATCTCCAAGTGAAATAAAGTAGATTGCCTAATCTTCTGGTGTTCCTAACTCATCATTATTATTATCATCCTTATTTATGATCATCATTTCCCTCGCGTGTTGCTTATTTACCCAGGTGGGAGGACACAAGTGGGGGATGACCTCGATTCCGTCTTCCCTTAAGGGGTTCATGACCTCTCCCCACCCTGGCTCAATCAGGAAGTCTCGCGTGTGTGTAGGTACGTGTCTTGTGGTGGTTGTAAGCACTGTGGCTTAATATTATAAAAGGTTATACATGTTGTTGCTGTAATGATTATTAGTAGCAGCAGTAGTAAAATGGCGGCGAAGGTGTGGCTATTGGGGAGGCTGAAGGCCATAAAAAAGTAGTAGTAGTAGTAGTAGTAGTACACAGAGAAGGAATATTAGCAGTAATATAAGTAGTAATATAGTCGACTCTGGTGGGTGTGGAAGCGTCCGTGTAGCAAGGCGAGTGATAATATTTTTAGCTCTGTCCTCCCCTGCTCGTCATACTCGGAAGGAACTGAGAGAAGGTCGTAGAGTCGGGGCGTTCGTAATAGTGAGGATGTGACTATTGTAGCGTTCGTAATAGCAAGGATAGATCTTTAAGGATGGGGGTCACATGGATGGGGGTGGGGGTCATGTGGATAGGGGTGAGGATGCTGGAGGTCAGATAGATGGAGTTCACATGGATAGGAGTAGAGGATCTGGAGGCCACATCGATGGGGTAAGGGTGCTGGAGGTCACAGATAGGGGTGGGGATGCTGGAGGTCACATGGACTAAGGTGAGCGAGTGCTGGAGGTCACATGGACTAAGGTGAGCGAGTGTTGGAGGTCACATGGACGGGAGTGGTGAGTGCTGGAGGTCACGTGGGCGGGAGGATAGGAGGTGCTGGAGGTCACTTAGACAAAGAGAGAGAAGGATACCGTATGTTACACAAAGCAATGGGCAAAAAATATATACTTGATTAAGAGAGAGAGAGAGAGAGAGAGAGAGGGGAGGGGTAATTAAAGGAAATGAATAGAGTGGGAAAGGAAGAAAGAAGAAAAATAGGGAAATAAAGACGGGAAGAAGGAAGAGAGGGAATGAGGGAGGGAGAAGAAGAACAAGAAGAAGAAGATTTAAAAGTAGAATAAGATACTAGACAGGAATTGAAGCTTGAGACATACTGGCGTTTAGACGACTATAATAAATGTCAAGTCAGTGGTAGCTAGTTGGCGAAGATACGTCAGGCGATACTTTCATATTGGACTCAAAACAGACAGACTGACAGACACAGGGAATCACAACAAGGCAGATAGACGGTAGATAGACAGTGAGTAGTAATAATTCAACACAAAGGAGGTTGACATTTTGAAATCGAGTCAAAATGGATAAAATTGAACATAAGGGAAATACGTTAGACGTTATATACACAAATAAACGTAATTCAGGCCACTAAGAAGATCTTATTAAACGTGTAGGAGTTAGGTGCATACTGAACGCGTCACACCATAGAAGAGTTTAATAATGCCGGGATATTTAAACCTAAATTACAGGTTGAGAATAAAGAAGCGGGGAATACCACACTAGAAAAACTTACAAGACTCAGGCCAAAGGCAAGAAAACCTACCGTAAGGAGAGGAGGTGAAGTTACTAATGATGGTGGGCGTATGGGCGTGCTGTGTGTGTGTGTGTGTGTGTGTGTGTGTGTGTGTGTGTTTGTGTAAGTACGTGTGTGTGTGTGTGTGTGTGTGCGTGCGGGGGGGGTAGGTTGCCCTGGTGACCTCGACGCCCACGGGGGTGAGGCAGGGTGCGGGCGGGTGCTTGTGTGGGTGTCCTTGCAGACTCCGGGAACATAACACACAAGGATAACATCGACGTACCACACAAGGGCGAGGAACTGAACCGATTTCCTAGTGTGTGTCTGTGTGTATGTGTGTGTGTCTGTGTGTATGTGTGTGTGTGTGTGTGGTATGAGGTGTGTCTGTGTCTGTGTCTGTGTGTGTGCACGTGTTTGGTATGAGGTATGTGCGTGTGTTTGGTATGAGGTGTGTGTGTATATGTGTGTCTGGATGTGTGTGTGTGTGTGTGTGTGTGTATTCACGGCCGAGACACATTAAAGTGAGTTCTTTAAAGTCTATTTACTCCTGAGAATCTCAAGCACTGCCTCACCCCGCAAGCACACGTGTCCTGCTTGTGTGTGTATGCGTGTGTGTGTGTGTGTGTGTGTGTTCTCTACCGGGAAATACTAGTATTGCACCACTCGCAGGCACGCAAGCACTCGTCAATAGATCTACATGTGAAAATATACATACATACATACATATATACATACATATATAAACATACGCATGCATATATACACACCTACATTCTCACGGATGCTCCCCCACACACTCAAACATATGCACGCAAAACTCAAACACACACACACACACAGTACAAGCACTACCGTTATCATGCTGCACCTCGAAGCGTGGTTGATTGCATGACTCAAGTGAATATAATTGCCGGAGACGGAAACACGATATGTGATAACCTTGTGTAGTCAGGGAGGAGGAGGGGATGCCTGGTCGAGGGGGTTGATGCCTGGTCGAGGGGTTGATGCCTGGTCATGGGGGATGATGCCTGGTCGAGGGGTTGATGCCTGGTCGTGGGGATGATGCCTGGTCGTGGTGGATGATGCCTGGTCGTGGGGGTTGATGCCTGGTCGTGGGGATAATGCCTGGTCGTGGGGTTGATGCCTGGTCGTGGTGGATGATGCCTGGTCGAGGGGTTGATGCCTGGTCATGGGGGATGATGCCTGGGGGTTGATGCCTGGTCGTGGGGATGATGCCTGGTCGTGGTGGATGCCTGGTCGGGGTTGATGCTGGTCGGGGGATAATGCCTGGTCGTGGGGTTGATGCTGGTCGTGGGGATGATGCCTGGTCGAGGGGTTGATGCCTGGTCATGGGGGATGATGCCTGGTCGAGGGGGTTGATGCCTGGTCGTGGGGATGGCCTGGTCGTGGATGATGCCTGGTCGGGGTTGATGCCTGGTCGTGGGGATAATGCCTGGTCGTGGGGGTTGATGCCTGGTCGTGGGGATGATGCCTGGTCGAGGGGTTGATGCCTGGTCATGGGGGATGATGCCTGGTCGAGGGGGTTGATGCCTGGTCGTGGGGATGATGCCTGGTCGTGGTGGATGATGCCTGGCCTGATGCCTGGTCGTGGGGTTGATGGGTTGATGCCTGGTCGTGGGGGGATGCCTGGTCGTGGGGGATGTCGTGGTTGGGTCGTGGGGATAATGCCTGGTCGGATACCTGGTCTGATGCCTGGTCGGTTGATGCCTGGTCGTGGGGGATAATGCCTGGTCGTGGGGTTGATGCCTGGTCGTGGGGGTTGATGCCTGGTCGTGGGGGTTGATGCCTGGTCGTGGGGTTGATGCCTGGTCGTGGGGTTGATGCCTGGTTGATGCCTGGTCGTAGGGGATGATGCCTGGTCGTAGGGGTTGATGCCTGGTCGTGGGGTTGATGCCTGGTCGTAGGGATTGATGCCTGGTCGTGGTCGTGGGGTTGATGCCTGGTCGGGGGTTGATGCCTGGTCGTAGGGGTTGATGCCTGGTCGTGGGAGATAATGCCTGGTCGTGGGGTTGATGCTGGTCGTATGATGGGGATGATGCCTGGTCGTGGGGTTGATGCCTGGTCGTAGGGGTTGATGCCTGGTCGTGGGGGTATGAGACTCGTGTCGAAATCCTTCCCCTCCCCCCTTCTCTCCTTCATCCTTCCCTGGTGTGGAGGATCTCGCCCGCACATATATCTTTCCAACACTGACCAGACGACTTGTTAGGTAGTGAAGGACACGCGGGACAAGGGCGCTACCTCACACACACACACACACACACACACACACACACACACACACACACACGCACACACACACACACACACATTTCCTATGCACATGTCCCCGTTGTGATGCCTGATATTTGACTTTTTTCTAATTGATTTTAATCGGGATTTTGATTTTTTAAGATATATCTCGTCAACATAATACGCCATTTTGAGATATTTTTTTATGGAGTATCAAACAGGAGTTTTTATAATATTTAAAGGAATATTTATCTTGATTTTGACATATTTATCGACTACTTACCTAATTCTCTGATATAATTTAATACGAGTCTGAAATATCTATCGAATATTTATATTCTATAATATACATGAAGGTATAATCGAAGTATATTCTCTGGATATACATTTCGTCAATATCCACTTGAGAAATATACTACTGAAGTACACTTATCTCGCTCACTATTTTTTTCAAGCACAGTATTCTGGGTAAAATTTCTCTACTGTGACGTACGTAAGTTCCCTGATATATACTCTAACTATATTCCCTGAAGTATATTTCTTCATGTATTTTTCTTACAGTTAAATACGAAGCATCTCTATCACATATTTACCAATTTCCGGTCGCGTGTTTCATCCGTATTATTATATTATAGTTTTCGGATCATCTGAACATTAGCCACCCCCCTCCCCCACACACCACTTGTTTCACCTTAAAGTTAACAGCCCAACACATATTTAACCTAACGTAAGCACCCTAACGCTAATCTACGAATCGTAATAACAACTCAACTTAATTTAACCACACTACGCTAACTTAACCTAACTATCCCAATACTAAGCTAACCACCCTAACACTTATCTAACCACCACTAACTAACCATCCAAACGCTAACCTAATCAAGAGAAATAATTTGGTCTTTAATGACGTGATCTTTTTTTTCTCTTCACGTCTTCTCATCGTGTGGTAAACGGGAAGACCCACAGCTTAACTTAGGTTTTCCCCCCTTGAGAGACTCTTCAGGTGTGTTCCTTAATGATGTTGGCTAATGAAGAAACAGGTAGTAGTGTGTCACCTGGATGTCGATTCTCATCTCACATTATATACCCCGATATGGTGTCATATTTTTGTCCCTGTCATACACTACCTCGTTTAAGTGTCATGTACTGTTTTATACACAGCCAAAGTGCCTCAGTAAGGTGTCATATACTATTTTACACTGCCTCGTCCGGGTGTCAGGTATGGAGGCCACAGGTAAGTGCTGAGGTAGGCGTCACGAGGCCAACTGGGAGGTCCATACAGCCTCCTTCAAGGTCCTGTTGTACCGTGAGGCGTCGAGGTGTTAGGAAAAGGTGTCCTGCTGTCCTTACTGTGGCGGTGTGGCGATGGTGGTGTTTGGCTGTGGTGGTGTGTGGTTGTGGTGGTGTGTGGTTGTGGTGGTGTGTGGTTGTGGTGGTGTGTGGTTGTGGTAGTTGTGTGACGTGGGTATCTATTGTTTTTCGTTTAATGGTCACACACACACACACACACACACACACACACACACACACACACAGGGGAGAAAAGGAGGTCTGAAGGAAAGGGAAAGAGAAGAAAAAAGACAAGGGGGATGAGGAGGGTAGAGAGAAGAGCAAGCATGAAGGAGAAAGGGAGGGGAAGACCGATAATGAGAGGGAAGGGGGAAGAAGAATAAAGGGGAGGGGAGGAGTATGATAGAGAGAGAAGGAAGATGATGGAAAGAAACTCATAAGGAAAAGGAATGGACAGGGGGGGCAGTAGGGAGGAAGGAAGAGGGAAGAGGGAAGAAGAGGTGACGGCATTGGTAACAAAACAATGACAAGGTATTTTAATAACATCTTAATATCTCCTTCTTTTATCTTTCACCTTCTCTCACTCTATTCTTTATTATCTCTCCCTTATTCTCTCTTTTCTCAATCTTTCATTCTCTCCCTCTCTACTCTCTATCTTTCATCTTCCCTCGCTCTCTCTCTCTCTCTCGTGTCCTGAGACCAGCTGCTTGGCGTGTGATCAGTGCCTCAGTGACATCATGTGACTATTCTGGACCATTATGTACCATAAATAGTCTGCCGCCACTATCCTCGCTTCACCATCTAATCTGCGAGTCACCAGACGATTAGCCCACCTAACTTATTTCACCTGGTAATTAAACACCTTAACGATACCTGGAAGGAGTTAGGTTAGGTTGGTTAATATGATGGTGAAATAAGGTGGGTGGAGATGTTCAATAAACACACACACACACACACACACACACACAGTTTCCTTAATTTTAGCAGCCAAGCACACGTGGGTTCCGTGTGGGCTGCTTGGCTAAGTGATCTTGAAGAGAGCCACTTTTCACGGGTTCGAGGTTTGATATTTATGCAGTTTATTTAGAGAGAATTTTACGGATAGAAACTGCACACAATGGCATGCTATTGTGAGAGAGAGAGAGAGAGAGAGAGAGAGAGTCACACCTGAGGGAGAGAGAGAGAGAGAGGTGGTCGTTACGGTAATGCTCTCGGGCAATCAGTCAGTTGTTATGGTGTTGGGGTAGGTCACTTACCCCCTGGCCTCTGAGGTTAAAGAGAGGTGGGAGGAGGGGCAGAGGCAGGTAGGGGTGGAAAGGTATGACAGGGAGATGGGAGTAGGAGGGGGTGGGGGGAAGGGTGGGTGAAGTGGAAGGGAGGAGAGGAAGGAGGAATGGAAAGGAGAAGGAGTGGAATGGAGGGAAAGAAAGAGGGTAGGAGAGGGAGGAAAAGGGAGAGAAAAGGAGGAGGAAGAGAGAAAGGAGGATGATAAAGTGTGACCGAATTTTTTTGGTGGGAATCAACAAATACAAGAAAAATGGAATTGTGTGTGTGTGTGTGTGTGTGTGTGTGTGTGTGTGTGTGTAGACCAACGGTGAACAATAACCTCCACAATTATCTAACGTGACCCCGGGCTGGCAGCTGTATACATACCACACATCACACACTAGTAAAGTCAACTCAGCACACACCAACCGACCGCGTGGACAAGGAGCTTCAAGTATAAACAACCTGCCCTGTAAGCACCCCCGCCACACCCGCCACCAAAAATAATACTTGGCATCTACTCAACGCCCATGACCGTGAGACATATTTTTAATGACTTATAATGTTTATTCTGAAACAACTGGTGGCGTCAAGGTTGAGTGGTGAAGTATAGGAGGAATAATGATGATGGTATTACTGAGGTATTAATATTAAGTCAACTAATATGTGAACAACAATAATGATAATAAGTTATTGATAATAATAATAATAATAACTTTATAATAAAACAATTACTATGGGAGTTATTGACTACAGCTTGTTGATCGAGGGAGGTGTTGAGTCTTACGTTGTTTGTGACGGAGATGGCTCGCCTTTAATTGCTTTCAGCTGTAACAAAGTGCAACATATTTTCATTATTGGCACTGATAAGACCTTGGAGCGAGACTGACACAAGTGGCCCAGGGCCAGCGATGGCCAGCCAAGCCGTTGGTGACTTTCAGTACCAAGTCAGTAATACGTCCAGTAGGGCGCAGTACCTCGGATAATATAACCATATGTTTAGCAGAGTGAGAGCAGACACCCCGAGTCCTCACCAGTGATACTTGTGGTGAGAACACGTTTATAGTTTCTAAGTGGACTGACCAAGGAGGTTAGATTAAGTGCATTTAATAGTGAAACTCTTCACCACAACTGCTCATCACCTTTGATATAAATGTTAGTTTAGTTTGTTAATAAATGTAAACAGTGTAATGTGATACATACATGACACCTTTAGAATTACACCACTCGTGAGACAGAATACTAAGTAAACCTCCCACAACCACTACTAACATTGCTGGTGATTAAAGGGTGGTCACAGTAGTAGTAGTAGGTCAAACAACATGGAAAATCAGCGCGAGCCATAACAAAAAACCATAACCCAACCATCCAGGCAGAGGGTCTTGTTAAAATCTATAACCCGGTTAACACAGGTGGCGTCACACAAACACTCCGCAGCCCTGTAAGTGAATGCAAACAAAGTGTACAAAGAATGACGAGACGTAAACAATTTATGACTCTTGAATCAACAACACTAGTCTGACACACAAGAAGGGGGAGGCTAGGGGAAGGGGGAGAGGCTAGGGGAAGAGGGAGAGGCTAGGGGAAGAGGGAGGGACTTAGGGGGTAGGGGTTAAGATGAGGAGGAGGAGGGAGCTGGGGGAAGGAGAGGGTGCTAGGGTAAGCGGGAGGCGGCTAGGGAAAGAGGGAGGGATGCTAGGGGAAGAGGAGGGACGTTAGGGGAGGAGCAAGGGGGTTAGGGGAAGGAAGAGAGCTAAGGGAGGGAATATAGTGTGGCTTAGAAAAGAGGAGGGAGATGGGCTTGGGCAAAGGAAGGGACTGGACAGGGGAAGGAGCTTGGGCAAAGGGGCAGAAATGAAAAGGAAGAAGTGTTTTGGTTTGGTGCTTAGGAGGAGAATGTGGACTTGGGACTGGTCTTGAGACTTGAGGGAGGAGGAGAAGAGGAAGAGTGGGGGGGGTTATTCGGACATGGAGGAGGAGAGGAAGAAGGAAGGAGTTTACTCATCACAATCAATCTAAGTAATGGCTCAGGTTGGGGAACTTGGGAGAGATGGGGAAGGGGAGAGACGAGAGGGAGGGGGAGGAGAGGTGAGGGGAAGAGGAAGGGGAGGGTCGGGCAGTGGGGGAGCGTAGACCACGTTCCCGGCACAAACATGTAAACAAGTGGGGCGACCTGTCTGGCCGGTCACCTGATGCGCATCACCACCGAGTTTTTCCCCAGGACTACTGATGACCTCTCTCACCTTACTCTACTAGACCCCTCACAACCCCCCCCCCGCCAATCTAAATACACCAAACCGCACATTCCATCACCATTACCATGTCACTAAAATACCATAAATTAGTTAAAATACCATTGATAGTCAGGGTGTTTGTTAGTGGTATATGAAGCAGTCCTCGTTAATACTGGAAGACGAAAACTACCCCGGGGCAACAGAGAGTCGCCTGACCTTGGCCTTCGTCCTTCAGTGCTCCAGAATCTTTATAAACTCAGCCGTCTCCGAGTTACAGGGTGTTTTATCCCACTCACCTGCCACTGGAGTTTAAACCTTAGCTCATCGTGGCGTAGAGACGGTACTACCTTCACCAGATGGCACCGCCTGGTTGGTTAAGTAGTGTGTGTGACATCAGGTGACGTCTCGGTGAGGTGTGTGGGGGATACACACATGTTGTTTTTGCACAATATTGCGTTATTGCATTATGTATGTTTGGCATATAAGGTAATACTATTTCGTGTGTTGTTACTGAATATTTTATTACAATATATTATTTAGCTTAGTTTAATAATTAAACCCTAATTATTATTCCCATTATCTTAATTACCTTTATTATCACGTATTATTATTACTGATATTATAATGCTCATTAATGTAATAACTTGTATTACTGTTGCTTATACGTCCTTCATAATTCGTAGTCACACACGTGTATGCAGTGCACGTGTTTAAATATAATTCTCAGTGTTTATTTCCACACAAGGTGACATTGTGTGTGTGTGTGTGTTCAAGCAGGAGTTATGTAATCTATAAGTCAAGTCATTTACGTATTTCCCTAACAGTTGACTCACCCACGAATCTAATGGGTTTATTTAGATATTCCCCCCATGAACCGACTCAATTTAGTCACCGAGTCACCATTATGTTCTACTCATGGACCGACTCACCGTATGGCTACCTGGATGTTTCCTCTTAAGAGCTGACTCATCGTCTAATTACTGATAATAATTATTTAGGTATAAGGATCCAAGGTAATTTTTTTCTTATCCACAATATCAAGTTGAAAATAAATTAATAAAACAACTCATCCTTATTTTTTACCATCATTATCATTAATATTTGTCCCATTATTATTATTATCATCGTAAACACTATAATGAAAACCACTTCTTTGGACGCACTTAAAACACTTTTGGTGTAGAGTGACAGCGTTTAGTACCAAGTAGGTTAGTTAAGTGGTTAGTTAGTTAAGTGGTTAGTTGGTTGGTTAGTTAAGTGGTTAGTTGGTTGGTTAGTTAAGTGGTTAGTTATTTAAGTCATTAGTTGGTTGGTTAGTTAAGTGGTTGGGTGCTTGGTTGGTTATTTACTTAGTTAATGGTTTGATTAGGTAGTTAGCCAAGCAGTTAGTCATACAATTGGTTAGTTAGTCACCTGCTTAGTTGGTTAAGTAATTCATTCTGTCAATTAGTTAATCAACCTGGCAATCAGTTCATCAACCAGTCACTATATTACATCACTAATCAGTCAGTCAGTCAGTCAGCCAGTCAGTCAGTCAGTCAGCGTCCACAGAGGTGAACAACGCAAATAAAACACTAATACAGTACAAATCGCCTTCAGAAGGTTTACCAGAGCCCTTCGTCAGGTGGGTCCTGCCAAAACCACCTGAGGCTCGTAACTACATGATCTCTCAGGGGAATTTACCTCGAGTAAACCTTCTAAGAATTGTTTTTTACGCTCAACATCAACTTCTGGACAATGAGATATTTTTGTGTTTTTTTTTTCAATCGTACGTAAAAAATTCCAAGATATTTTATTTATACAACAATCGTATTTTAACAGTAGGATGTATTGGTGTCTTTCTTATTTATCTTTTGGTTAAATCATAAGAAATTTGGCATCTTAGGTTAGGTTTAGGTTAGTTTGATTTGGTTTGGTTAGGTTACATTTGGTTTGGTTAGGTTACATTTGGTTTGGTTAGGTTACATTTGGTTTGGTTAGGTTACATTTGGTTTGGTTAAGTTAGGTTTGGCTAGGTTGTATTGGTATAGGTTAGGTTAGGTTCGGTTTTGGCTGGCAACCACCCTCACTTAAGCCACTGAGCAAGGCAATGACACACAGCTAAGCCAGCGAGTTGTGGATTACGGCTGTGACAGATCGGTGCACGTGCTGAAGGTCATGGGAGTGTGGCATTTATATGAGAAAGAAATAAAGAAAGAAAGAAAGAAAGAAAGAAAGAAAGAAAGAAAGAAAGAAGGCGGGAAGACATAAAGTAAAGAAGAAGACAATGAAGATGAGCAAGACAGGAAAATGATTAATACGACCATAAATTAATAATTTGCCGTCGCATTACCTGTTTATCTCTCGTCTGTCACTACCTGCTACTAATTAAGAGGTGATCTTTGTCCAGTGTTCGTCTCTGGAGGACTTAGTGACAAGGATATATTCGATATGTTTCATATCTCTCGTACTCACACACACACACACACACCACTACCAGAGAAACACACTCACCCACCACCATACCTTGGCACACACACACACACACACACACTACTACCAGAGAAACACACTCACCCACCTTGGCATTGTGCGATGTTGTTGTTGTTGTCACACAGTTTTGGGTGTTGCCCAATGATTCCCCATGATCACACACACACACACACACACCTTCAAGACGTCACGATACTGGTAGAGGTAAGTGAAAACTAGTCAAGAAACCAGGTAACACTACTAACACAGGTACAGCACGTGAGCTCTTGAAGGAAACACGTGAGTACAAAAATTAAAGGGCGTGGCACAACAGAGGGAGCGGGTAATAGTACAAAGCAAACACGTGGCACTGCAGGGGACTCACGTAACATTAGGGGGTGAATAAGTGGCACTAGAGGAAGCACTTGGCACTAAAGGAATCATGTGACACTCGAGGAAACAAGTGGCACAAGAGGGAGGGACGTAGCACTACAGAGGAAACAAGCGGCACTAGTGAAGGAGGGACGCGCTCCCACTGAGGAAGGAACATGTTAGCCCTGCAGGAGGCACTTAAGAGTACCCGATGACACTGCTGACGAAGGTGAGACCAAAGAATGATATCATCTAACGAAGGGACGTGATGTGATACTGCATTAGTGAAACAAGGTGGGGGGGCATGAGAGACACACGATATACCCTAACGAAGAGCAAGTATGGATCATGATAGATACATAACTAACGAAGTTATACGTCAGTTGCGTTAAAACTGTGGAAACGTGATAGACACATGATATTAACCCGGTGAAGGCAAGTGATATGACGGTGGTACATTGTTGCATGACTTGGCTCTCTCTCACAGACCCGTGATTTATTGCTGACGGGGAGGATGTCTTGTCGTCTGCCTTGAGCCACGGAGAGGGTGTGAATCCCCCTCCCCCTTTTCTTGGCTTATCAGGTCGTCGGCATGTCCTGTCCACGTGTCACCCCCGGGAAGAGCAGATAAGAGGGCCTGGGCGTTTCAAGGTCAGGTGAGGACAAGCCGACGTTACAAGACTGGTTATCTTACTGACGGAGGTAAATAATCTACCTGTGTGAGTCATGTTTTATTTTTCTTACACAATCAACATTATGAAACGCTTTTACATGAGCGCACATATACAATAAGCTTGTGCAAACATGAACACACCCACATCTTCAAATCATATATCCGAGTACGTATGCACACACACACACACACTACTACTACTACTACTACTTTGCTGTCAATCGAAATCGAGTATGACGATCATCCGGCTATGATGCAATGATATGAGTTATTAAGGATGTGACCTTCGTTGGTGAGTTTTAAGGTGACTCAAGAGGCCGATATGGGGCCGGCAGGGTCGTCCACAGATGTTGCACGTGGAGGGCTACAACTAGTGCGGGTGGGCGGCGGCAACGTCTTTCCGGCGTTGGCGCTTGTCTGCCTCGGTTTACAGTCGGGTTAACTCGAAAGTATTGACACCTTCTCGTGTGGTGCTCCTCCAAGCGTTACGGTGTAGAGTGATCGTCTCCCAGGTGAGGGTGTCGATTTGGCACTTTTTCAGGTTTGTCTTAAGACTATCCTTATACCCTTTCAGTTGCCCGCCGGCGTTGCGTTTACTATTCGTTAGGTGACTGTAAAGTAGCTGCTTTGGCAGTCTACTGTCGTCCATGCTGGTAACATGGCCAGTCCAACGTAGTTGTTCATGGATAATGGTAGCCTCGATGCTCCTACAGTTGGTGTCAACGAGTATACTGGCATTTGTTCTCTTGTATTCCAAGCGAACTCGAAGGATGGAATGTAGACTACATTAGTGAAAGTATTCAAGTGCCTTGAGGTGCCTCCTGTATGTGACCCATGTCTCGCAGCCATATAGCAGGGTGGGGAGGACCACTGCTCGATATACATGCAACTTTGTAGATAATTTCAATTCCCTACAGCTGAATACTCGGGTACAGTCTGGAAAAAAAATCCAACAGCAAGTCCATCACCCAAAATTCACTTGACGGCGCAGTGTTTTCCTCTCATTCATGGACACCGCTGCCTCCTGCATTGAGCGTGAGTGGACAAGGAACAAGGCGTCGATGTATATGAATGACTGGATAACTAAATAAATAACTAAATAATAAACAGATAAATAATAGATAAATAAAACTACATATGTACCCCCTAAAGTTGTTACATTCATTCATTTGATTATTATTTGTACTTCCTATTTTTGTTCCCTTCTTGTAACACGAAGGAGGTTGAGGAAATGACAATAGAAGCTTCAGATGGTGAGATTTCCTTCAGCGTCATGGTGGAGTGAGAGCCAAGAATGCAGCTGACATTTTCCCACCGATCTGTTTATTTAAGAAGCTGTGTGTGTGTGTGGGAGAGAGCTCTCAACCTAAATACTTGGCAAGACAAAACACACACACACACACACACACACACACACACACACACACACACACACACACACACACACACACACACAGCTCTAAACTTCACATCCTCGCACTAGATCTAGGCAGTGTACGTCACTCAGTCAGCAGGTGGCACTTACAGTCAGCAGGTGGCACTCACAGTCAGCAGGTGGCACGCACAGTCAGCAGGTGGCACTCACAGTCAGCAGGTGGCACGCACAGTCAGCAGGTGGCACTCACAGCCAATTAGTGTGGACTGTCTCACACCTGCCACTACCTGACTTATACAAAGTTACAAACCCCAGCGTCGTGTTAATTAATGCAAATTGGCTCGGGTTGTGAGTTTCAGAGATTCCTATGATCAATATTCTTCCTGCCTGAAATTCAACTGAGGATGTATGAATCATCTGAATGACTTGAACCAAAACACAAAAACTAACGTCAGAAAATGGTGTCAAAATTACACTGAGACTCTACTACAAATACTCAAGAGATAAGAGAAATAATAACGCACAATTATTTCTCGAAAAATTATTCTCTAACTTAATTTTGTCTCGTTAAATAAGATTATCCAGTTAAGGTTGAGTCTTAGCATAATTTTCATGTCATGATTATTTTATGTTTTAACCTTCAGTCAACTAATTGGATTAAATCGTCTATCTCCGTCTTACAGGGAAATTTCATCACCCCGAACTCTGAGAAACAGTGTGCCTGGCTCACCCTGTAGAGTTTCAAGGACAACTGCCTCTAGTAGGGGGTGGGGGGGGAGCTTCAACCAACAAAACGTATTGATAAGGTTGTGTAATTTCCCTTACACGTTCCATTACTCAGTTACCCAACACGAAAAAATCCCATTACCAGATTTATAAGAGACGATAATATCCTACAAATTCAAGGGTCTTTATATACTAATGGCATATATAAGTTAGGTTAGGTTAGGTCAGGCTAGGTCAGGTTAGGTCTAAGTTAGGTTAGGTATGTTCAGATATGATAACATTAGGATTAATTTAGGATAAACTTGGTTAGGTTCAGTTTAGGTAAGTTTAGCTTGGGTTTTACTTAGTTTAGTTAAGATTGGTTTAGGGTGAATTAAATTTGATTTAAGTTAAGTTTCGGGGGTTTAGATTAGGTGACGTTTTGTTTAGGTTAAGCTAGATTAGGTTGGGTTAAGTTTGGGTTAACGTAGGTTAAACTGGTTGGGGTTAAATTCAGGTTATATAATACTAAGTTAGGTTAATCTAGGTAAAAATAGAAAGCTTAGGTTAGGTTAAGGCAGGTACGATTGACTGGATTAGACATAGGTTACAGTGGATTAAGTGAGGTAAGGTATAGCTTCTGTTTGGTTAAGTAAGACTGGGTGGATTAGATTAGGTTTTAGACTGGGTACAGGATTAAGTAAGGTTAGGTTAGGTATTAGGCTGTGTGCAGGTTAAGACTAGCTGGTTGTGTTAAGTTATTTTGGTAAGGTGTTAGGCTGGGTTAGGTAAGGTATTAGGCTGGGTTAGGTAAGGTATTAGGCAGGGTTAGGTAAGGTATTAGGCTGGGTTAGGTAAGGTATTAGGCTGGGTTAGGTAAGGTATTAGGTTGAGTGCAGGTTAAATAAGACTACCTGGCTGTGTTAGGTAAGGCAGCATTATCCTCCCACCACTCCGCCTCAACACACCATCAAGGCTACACCGAACGTCGCATCCCACATGCCATAACATCATAATTGATTACCTGAACTACGCCATCACTATCTGACCTTCCAGATGACGCAGGCTGGACCCTAGCGGTACACCGATCACCCGTGACCTTTCTTTAATACATTTTATCCCAGTGACCTTCTGTACCACCAGTGACGCCAATCAGTTGACCTTCGGCCTGAGTGGGGGGAGGGGGTTATGAAAGACTTTTAAGGTTAATAAAAGTAATGTTGTTTGTCAGGGTTCATAGTTTAAGTTATAGGTTGTGTGGTTATGGAAGACAGGTGTCTGTGTATTTGTTGTTTATGTTAGGTTAGGTTAGGTTAGGTCAGGTTAGGTGGAACTAGGATTACAAACATTATATATAAACATGTTGGTGTAATATATGAATTAATTAAACATCTGATCCCAAAAAATCACAGAGAAATTTGAGAAAAAAAAAAAAAATAAAAAAATACAGAATTTTAGATCTCAAAAAATATTATTCACACACACACACACAGACACAGACACAGACACACACACACAGACACACACAGACACATACACACACAGACACACACAGACACAGACACACAGACACACACACACACAGACACAGACACACACAGACACAGACACACACACACACACACACACACAGACATACACACACAGACACACACAGACACACACACAGAGACACAGACACACACACACAGACACACACAGACACACAGACACACACAGACACACACACACAGACACACACACACAGACACAGACACAGACACACACACACACACAGACACACACACACACAGACACACACACAGACACACAGACACAGACAGACACAGACACACACACACAGACACAGACACAGACACACACACACACACACACACACACACAGACACACACACACACAGACACAGACACACACACACACAGACACAGACACATACACACACAGACACACACAGACACAGACACAGACACACACAGACACACACACACACACACACAGACACAGACACACACAGACACACACACAGACACACACATACACACACAGACACAGACACACACACAGACACACACACACACACAGACACACACACACACAGACAGACACAGACACACACAGGACACACACACACACACACACAGACACACACACACACACACACACACAGACACACACACACAGACACAGACACAGACACACACACACACAGACACAGACACATATACACAGACACAGACACAGACAGACACACACACACACAGACACACAGACACACACACAGACACACACAAACACACACACACACACACACACACACACACACACACACACACACACACACACACACACACACACACACACACACACACACACACACAGACACACACAGACACAGACACAGACACACACACATATCTCATCTCTCCCTCATTGCATACCTTCTAGCTACCAGAGATTATATTGAATTCTGAAACTGTATACGAGGCTTTAATTTGGCTTGATCTGACTGCCTTCGACGAACTGTGGATTAGTGACATATGATTCTGTTCCTCCCTCCATCCCGGCAACCTTGAAACTTATACTTCACTCGGGGTGTTTTACTTGTGTGTGTGTGTGTGTGTGTGTGTGTGTGTGTGTGTGTGTGTGTGTGTGTGTGTGTGTGTGTGTGTGTGTACCCAGATAACAGTAAGCATTATAAGTCACACTCACTATCTCGTATCATAAAACTCAAAAGACTTAAATCATCGCCATAAAATCATAGCTCCCTCCCATCATATCCTCCCCCACCCTCATCTTCACCTCCTCCCCTCACCCTCATCTCCTCCTCCCCTCACCTCCCCTACCCCTCATCTCCTCCCTCACCTCCCCTCCCCCCTCCTCACCTCCTCATCTCCCCTCCCTCCTCCTCCTCCTCACCTCTCCTCCCTCCCCCTCATTCTCCCTTTCTCCCCATCTGCCCCCCCTCACAACCCCTTCTTTTCTCCCCTTAGCCATCAAAAACAGCTTACCCCTTAACTAATTCCACCCCTTCCTTGCTCCCACCTACACTCACTCACCCGTAGTCCCCATTAATCCATTTCTCGAGGATCGAACCCGCGTACCCAACAATGTGGCTTGACGTCGTCCCCACAAGGTCAAGGTATATTAACGCCATTGAGGTGATAAGAGCGATTTGATAGTGAGGGTGATAGTGTGTTGCTAGTGATGGTGACACATGATAGTGCTAGTGATGTGATGCATGGTGATAGTGTGTTGCTAGTGATGGTGATGCATGATAGGAAGGTGATAGTAGTGCTGATGGTGATGGTGTTGAAGTGATGGCATGATAGTGATAGCTAGTGATGGTGATGCATGATAGCTAGTGATGGTGATGCATGATAGTGAAGGTGTTGCTGAGTGATGGTGATGCATGATAGTGAAGGTGATAGTGTTAGTGATGCATGATAGTGAAGGTGATAGTGTGTTGCTAGTGATGGTGACACATGATAGTGAAGATAGTGATGAGTGTTGCTAGTGCATGATAGTGATGATAGTGATGCATGATAGTGAAGGTGATAGTGTGTTGTAGTGATGGTGACACATGATAGTGAAGGTGATTGTGTGTTGATGCATGATAGTGAAGGTGATATTGTGTTATGGTGATGCATGATAGTGAAGGTGATATTGTGTTGCTACATGATAGAAGGTGAAATTGACACAATGTGATGAGTGTGTTGCTAGTGATGGTGACATGATAGTGAAGGTGATATGTGTTGCTAGTGATGGTGATGCATGATAGTGATGATAGTGAGTGATGGTGATGCATGATAGTGTTGTGATAGTGTGTTGCTAGTGATGGTGATACATGATAGTAAGATGAAGGTGTTGTAGTGATGGTGATGCGCTAGTGATGGTGATGCATGATAGTGAAGGTGATAGTGTGTTGCTAGTGATGGTGATGCATGATAGTGAAGGTGATAGTGTGTTGCTAGTGATGGTGACACATGATAGTGAAGATGATAGTGTGTTGCTAGTGATGGTGATGCATGATAGTGAAGGTGATAGTGTGTTGCTAGTGATGGTGATGCATGATAGTGAAGGTGATAGTGTGTTGCTAGTGATGGTGATACATGATAGTGAAGATGATAGTGTGTTGCTAGTGATGGTGACACATGATAGTGAAGGAAATATCGCTACTGAGATGACTATTTTAACATGACTAAAGGAGGTACAGTCTGCCACAGATGCACCGACCTCACCCTGGAACACCCAGAACATGGCAATTATCTATGCTGTGTTGCCATAGATTCAAGTAATTAGCTCTCCATTGCGGTAATTTGCATGCTTAATTATACCAGCAGTTAAACACAAGAAATTAGTGGTTTGTTTAGCCTATTTACCTCCAGATTAATTAGCTCTACCAAGGTAGGTAAGTGTGTCATCAATTCACTCGACATCTATTATACTGACATCAAATCATCAATAATCCTCTATTTTATAATATCTATTCAACTCATCAATTATCTACACTACACTACTTCATCAACTATCTACTACACGCTGTATCATCAACTCAACATAACCTACTACAATGTATAATCAATTCAACTCCCAACTACCCATCAATTGTCCACAGAGACGTTCTCTCAACCCACGTGCAGACAGATCAATTCACCAACGCCGTATGTAAGTCCAGGTATTCGTTCTAAGGTATAAATTTCCAAGGTTGAGTGAAACCGGGCGGAGCAGGAGGAGGAGGAAGAGAGGGAGGAGGAGGAGGGGGAGGAGGAAGAGAGGGAGGAGGAGGAGGAGGAAGAGAGGGGAGGAGGAGGAGGAGGAGGAAGAGAGGAGAGAGGAGGAGGAGGAGGAGGAAGAGAGGGGAGGAGGAGGGGGAAGAGAGGGGAGGAGGGGAGGAGGAGGAGGAGGAGGAGGAGAGGAGGGGAGGAGGAGGAGGAGGGGAGGAGGAAGAGAGGGAGAGAGGAGGGGGGGAAGAGAGGGAGGAGGAGGAGGAGGGGAGGAAGAGGAGGAGGAGGAGGAGGGGGAGGAAGAGAGGGAGGAGGAGGAAGGAAGAGAGGGAGGAGGAGGAGGAGGAGGAGGAAGAGAGGAGGAGGAGGAGGGGAGGAAGAGAGGGAGGAGGAGGAGGGGGAGGAAGAGAGGGAGGAGGAGGAGGAGGAGGAGAAAGAGAAGAAAAAGAAGGAAGAGGAGGAGAAGGAGAAAGAGGAGGAGGAAGAAGAGGGGGGAAGAGCAGGAGGGAGAAACAGAAGGAGGAGGAGGACGACGGAGGAACAAAAGGAGGGGAAGGAGGAAGGAGGAAGGAGGAGGAACCAGGATGCATGGATCAGAATTTCTTTATTGCAGGAAGACCTATCGTGACGCAATAGGAGTTGATGCGTATTTCCGTTTGAGTGTGTGGTTTTGTGACGTCACGGCCTGAATGCGTATTGTGGGGTAGTTTTGTGACGTCACGGCTTTAATGCGTATGTGTGGGGTAGTTTTGTGACGTCATGGTTTTGATTATTTTTTTTTTAGCGCGGACAGCAGCTAGTTTACTGTGCACCCCAAACTCATCCTGTGAGCTGTAGCGTAAAAAGGCTTACAGAGTAGAGGCCACAAAGGGTGTTCATCAGAGTCCAGTGGTCATGCGTATATGGGTGTGGTGGTTTTGTGACGTCGTAGCTTTAATGCGTATTTATATGGGTGTGATTGATGCTCTTGTGATGTCATGTAGGTTGGATGCGTATATATGTGGCAGTGTTATGACGTCATGTTGTCTTAATGCGAAAGTTTGCGTATGTCTGATGCTTTGATAGTCATGTGGAGTAGATGTGTGTGTGTGTGTGTGTGTGTGCGTGTGCGTGTGTGTGTGTGTTTGTGTGTGTGTGTGTGTGGCAGGTGTTGTTGTTGAGCTCTGGTGATGGTGATATGCACACACACACACACACCGTACCTACATGTTTGCTCCCTCGTACACAACTACCCAGGCATGAAGGTCACATGATATGATGATACCAACTACTAGACGAGATGACCACCTCCACATACAGGAGAGAGAGAGAGAGAGAGAGAGAGAGAGAGAGAGAGAGAGAGAGAGAGAGAGAGAGAGAGAGAGAGAGAGAGAGAGAGAGAGAGAGACACTTAGGGTCGGTTAGTATCTTACCTGACACGAGCCACAGCTACACCTCAGATAAGGCCAGACTCACAGGGCTAAACTCATTAAGTTATTTCCTAATTGGCCTATACTGTACAGTAATTAAGTTGTTATGATTAATTTGACGGAATATTTAAAGTTATCCTAATGAATGAATATTAAGTTGTATGATAATTTGACGGAATATTTAACTACCTCAATTAGTCGGGTATATTAGATAGTTATACTAATGCTAGTTTGAGTCCCTTTGGTATATTATGTCTTCGAGGTGATTCATCGTCAAGAGAGAGAGAGAGAGAGAGAGAGAGAGAGAGAGAGAGAGAGAGAGAGAGAAGACTAGATAACCATTGGGCAGAGCAGGATATACATTTACTTAGCTTAAGCAGTATGATACGGGCATTAATTAAGTAGGGGGGTACCTCAGTGGATTAACTTACTGTATTATATAATTCTACATTTCTACAACACACACACTAAGGTTTAGTAGCTGTATATATATGACATCTTGTTCTGCCTAGTTACTGTCTAATCTTTAATTTTTTTCCACTAGGTTAACTTCAAAGACGTGACCGGCCGTTCAAGTAAGCTGTTCCATATCATTACAGAGCCTTGAGTGTACTGTACTGGGCCTCTACACTGTTATGTTTAGGCCTGACACATCCCCCAATAGGCCTAACACATTCCCAGGAGGCCTAACACATCACCAGGAGGCCTAACACATCCCCAGGAGGCCTAACACATTCCCAGGAGGCCTAACACATCACCAGGAGGCCTAACACATCCCCAGGAGGTCTAACACATCCCCAGGAGGCCCAACATATCCCCAGGAAGCCTAACACATCACCAGGAAGCCCAACATATCCCCAGGAAGCCTAACACATCCCCAGGAGGCCTAACACATTCCCAGGAGGCCTAACACATCACCAGGAAGCCTAACACATCCCCAGGAGGCCTAACACATTCCCAGG
The DNA here is from genome assembly GCF_018991925.1 of Homarus americanus. NCBI lineage: Eukaryota > Metazoa > Arthropoda > Malacostraca > Decapoda > Nephropidae > Homarus > Homarus americanus. The sequence continues at coordinate 30,615 of NW_024751942.1, forward strand.
AGGCCTAACACATCACCAGGAAGCCTAACACATCCCCAGGAGGTCTAACACATCCCCAGGAGGCCCAACATATCCCCAGGAAGCCTAACACATCACCAGGAAGCCCAACATATCCCCAGGAAGCCTAACACATCCCCAGGAGGCCTAACACATTCCCAGGAGGCCTAACACATCCCCAGTAGGCGGAACAGGACATTACTAATAAACACAAGATCAAAATAAATAACAAAGAGTAAAGTCTGAATAAACAATAAACACAAATAAATTAAGTAATGACTGATAATAATTCCTCCCAGTCAGCCTCCCTCAGTATATGTGTACCAGGAGTGTTAAGTGTTTACCCCACATAGTATAAGTGTCTCGGTGTTCAGTGTATCGGTGTTAAGTGTCTCAGTGTAAGTGTCTCGGTGTTAAGTGTCTCAGTGTTAAGTGTCTCAGTGTAAGTGTCTCAGTGTAAGTGTCTCAGTGTAAGTGTCTTAGTGTAGTGGTGATATTTAACCTCTCCTCTGCATACTGTTAAAGACAATTATTTCATAAAAAATAAAGGACAAATAAGACCAAATAACACAACATTTCACTGATATATAAACGATAATTAATAAAACAAATTATTTATTACACAAGATAAATAATAATTGACAATAATTACACAAGTTAAATAAAAACAAATTTAAATTAACTAATTAATGTAATCGTACTTAATAAATTATTATAAAAGGGGCGAATGAAAAGAAAATATCCCTCACGCGGAAAATACCTGTGTTAGGTCAGAAAAGGCGGGTATAAGATGGATTATTATGGAGCCACAGAGGGTGTCTATGGGTGGGGGTGTTGTGGAGTGGGTGAGGGTGTTGTTGAGTGGGTGGGGTGTTGTTGAGGGGTGAGGGTGTTGGAGTGGGTGGGGTGTTGTTGAGTGGGTGGGGTGGTTGAGTGGGGGGTGTTGTTGAGTGGGTGGGGGTGTTGTTGGAGTGGGTGGGGGTGTTGTTTGAGGGTGAGGGTGTTGTTGAGGGTGGGGGTGTTGTGGAGGGGTGGGGGTGTTGTTGAGTGGGTGGGGTGTTGTGGAGTGGGTGGGGGTGTTGTGAGTGGGTGGGGGTGCGGGGTGGGGGTGTTGGGGAGGGTGGGGGTGTGGGTGGGTTGTTTGAGGGGTGGGGGGTTGTGAGAGGGTGGGGGTGTTGTGGGAGGGGTGGGGGTGTTGTTGGAGGGGTGGGGGTGTTGTGGAGGAGGGTGGGGGTGTTGTGGAGTGGGTGGGGGGTTGTGGAGTGGGTGGGGTGTTGTTGAGTGGGTGGGGGTGTTGTGGAGAGGGTGGGGGAGTGGGTGGGGGTGTTGTTGAGTGGGTGGGGAGTGGGTGGGGTGTTGTTTGGAGTGGGTGGGGTGTTGTGTGGAGAGGGTGGGGTGTTGTTTGATGGGTGGGGTGTTGTGGGAGAGGGTGGGGTGTTGTGGAGGGTGGGGGGTGGGGGGTGTGTGTTGTTGGAGTGGGGTGGGGGTGTGGAGTGGGTGGGGGTGTTGTTGAGTGGGTGGGGGGTGTTGGGAGTGGGTGGGGTGTTGTTGAGTGGGGTGGGGGGGTGTTGTGGAGTGGGTGGGGGTGGGGGGAGTGGGTGGGGTGTTGGTTTGGAGGGTGGGGGGTGTTGTGGAGTGGGTGGGGTGTTGTTGAGTGGGTGGGGGTGTTGGGGTGGTGGGGTGTTGTTGAGTGGGTGGGGGTGTCAGGAGGAGGGTGGGGGGTGTTGTTGTGAGTGGGTGGGGTGTTGTGGAGGGTGGGGTGTTGTGGAGGGTGGGGTGTGGAGTGGTGGGAGGGAGTGGGTGGGGGTGGTGGAGTGGGTGGGGGTGTTGTTGAGTGGGTGGGGGTGTTGTGGAGGGTGGGGTGTTGTGAGTGGGTGGGGTGTGGTGGGTGGGGGTGGGAGTGGGTGGGGGTGTTGTTGGGGTGGGGGTGTTGTGAGTGGGTGGGGTGTTGTTGAGGGTGGGGTGTGGAGTGGTGGGGTGTTGGGGAGTGGTGGGGGTGCAGGTGGGTGGGGGTGTTGTTTGAGTGGGTGGGGTGTTGTGGAGTGGTGGGGGTGTTGTTTGAGTGGGTGGGGGTGTTGTGGAGTGGGTGGGGTGTTGTTGGAGGGTGGGGGTTGATGGGTGGGGGTGTTGTTGAGTGGGTGGGGGTGTTGTTGAGTGGGTGGGGTGTTGTGGAGTGGTGGGGTGTTGTGGAGTGGGGGTGTTGTTGAGTGGGTGGGGGTGTTGTGGGAGTGGGTGGGGTGTTGTTGAGTGGGTGGGGGTGTTGTGGAGGGGTGGGGTGTTGTTGGAGTGGGTGGGGGTTGTTGAGTGGGTGGGTGTTGTGATGGGTGGGGTGTTGTTTGAGTGGGTGGGGGTGTTGTGGTGGGGAAGGGAGTGGGTGGGGGTGTTGTGTGGGTGGGGGTTTGAGTGGGGTGGGGGTGTTGTGATTGGGTGGGGGTAGGAGTGGGTGGGGGTGTGGGATGGGTGGGTGGTGTGGGAGTGGGTGGGGGTGTTGTTGAGTGGTGGGGCAGAGAGGGTGGGGTGTTGTTGAGTGGGTGGGGTGTTGTTGAGTGGTGGGGGTGTGGGTGGGGGGGTGTTGTTTGAGTGGTGGGGGTGTTGTTGGAGTGGGTGGGGTGTTGTTTGGAGGGGTGGGGGTGTTTGTGGAGTGGGTGGGGGTGTTGTTTGAGTGGGTGGGGTGTTGTTGAGTGGGTGGGGTGTTGTGGGAGGGTGGGGAGTGGGGTGGGGGGTTGTGGAGTGGGTGGGGGGGTTGTTGAGTGGGTGGGGTGCGGGGAGTGGGTGGGGTTGGTTTGGAGTGGTGGGGTATTGGGAGTGGGTGGGGGTGTTGTTGGAGTGGGTGGGGTTGTTGAGTGGGTGGGGTGTTGGGTGGGTGGGGTGTTGTGGAGGGTGGGGTGTTTGGAGGGTGGGGGTGTTGTTTGGTGTGGGGGGTTGGGAGTGGGTGGGGGTGTTGTTGAGTGGGTGGGGGTGGGGGAGGGTGGGGTGTTGTTGAGTGGGTGGGGTGTTGTTGAGGGGTGGGGGTGGGAGGGGGGGTGTTGTTTGAGGGGTGGGGTGTTGTGGAGAGGGTGGGGGTGTTGTTTGGAGGGGTGGGAATGTTGTGGAAAGTGTGGGGGTAGGAGTGGGGTGGGGTGTTGTGGAATCGGTGGGGGTGTTGTGGGAGTGGGTGGGGGTGTTGTTTGAGTGGGTGGGGGTGTTGTTGAGTGGGTGGGGTGTTGTGGAGTGGGTGGGGGTGTTTGAGTGGGTGAGGGGTGTTGTTGAGTGGGTGGGGGTGTTGTGGGGAGGGTGGGGGTGTGTGGGGTGGTGGGGGTGTGGAGGTGGGGGGTTGTGGGTGGGTGGGTGTTGTTTGGAGGGGTGGGGTGTTGTGGAGGGGGTGTTGTGGAGTGGGCGGGTGAGAATGACTGGGCGGAGGCGTAGATGAGCTGGGGCGGGGAGGCACAGAGGGTGAGGGGGGTGAATGTTAACACTAATTGTACTGCATCACATGGGCTAGTGTCCTCCCTTTGTCCCTTGTTCTCACCAGGTATGAGGCCACCTGCCGGAGACTGACTACTAGGTGTGAGGCTGCACCTGCCGGAGACTGACCACCAGGTGTGAGGCTACACCTGCCGGAGACTGACTACTAGGTGTGAGGCCACACCTGTCGGAGACTGACTACTAGGTGTGTGAGGCTACACCTGCCGGAGACTGACTACTAGGTGTGAGGCTGACCGCCGGAGACTGACTACTAGGTGTGAGGCTACACCTGCCGGAGACTGACTACTAGGTGTGAGGCTACACCTGCCGGAGACTGACTACTAGGTGTGAGGCTACACCTGCCGGAGACTGACTACTAGGTGTGAGGCTACACCTGCCGGAGACTGACTACTAGGTGTGAGGCTACACCTGCCGGAGACTGACTACCAGGTATGAGGCTACACCTGCCGGAGACTGACCACCAGGTAAGTAAATCTTTTTAGTATTCTATAAATACAGCCAAACTGTAACCCACGATTCGGTTTGGTTATATTCTATACATGTAAACACAAAAATACACACATACATACACGTAAAACTGACACACACGTCACTATAACGCACACAAACACTAATACACACACACATGAATGTTAAGACATACATCAACGCTAGACTAATACACATACACGTACACAAACACCAAAGCACATACATAAACCTGAACCCATAAATAATAATGGTAGCCGCAAATGTTCGAGGTTGGCCAGTCCTAAGTGGTGAAAAGTGTAGCTGTCGCCAACACAACCTAACCTAACCACATCCTGAGTTAACCTGCATATCCCCTAATGTCAAGGAAGAATCCAAGACGACTCGGACAACTCGACAACTGCACTGGCTAATCATTAACCCGAAACACCATCCAGGGTTATGAGGATCGAACCAAGGGTCACTTGCTTTCGAGATGAGTTATGTTGGTCACTACATCACAGGTCGCTAGAAAGAAATAAATAAATTCATGTACACAAACACAAACATGAACATACACAGATATAAAAATTAACGCAAATACTAACACATACACAAAAAACACATACACACACACACACACACACAAACAATTGAAACACACATATACAAAAACAAATATTAACAAACAAACACAATCCCTAACAAAGACAGACCTCTTCTGCCACAGTATACAATCTAGTTAAAATTCACAGAGGAGTGCCCCAAGGTGACACTATCCTCCTACACTCTTTGCACGGATACTAGAGGACGCTGCTAGGTAACTCTACTGAGGGTGAGGGTGGGGGGAACAGGGAGGGGGCAGGGGAGGGTAAAACGACTTCAATTAATTACCTTTGATGCCTACCTGAGCTACCTTTATTGTGTTGTGTTAATGAAGTAAGTAAAAGTAGGATAGTACATGAACTGAGCAAATAAGTATAGATGGAGATTATTATTATTATTATTATTATTATTATTATTAAACTAACAAACTTATTAAACTGGGCCTTAATGCAGACGATAATATTTTCTAATAATTTATATCTATCTCTCGGGAATAGAATTATAGGGACTAAATAGATGGCAGTGTAATTATCAAAGCAATACATCATACTGCACTGTGAGTCATTGGTAGTAATTGAACCACATGTGTAGAAATGTGTTAGTTTTATTGCTTACACCTGAAAGGATGAAAGGGGTGACTGACCTACACCTGGTAGGATAAGTGTAAAGTGTCTCATCTACACCTGGCAGGATAAGTGTAAAGTAATTGACCTACACCTGGCAGGATAAGTGTAAAGTGATTGACCTACATCTGGCAGGATAAGTGTAAAATGATGCTTATTAACTCTAAAACAATTAACTAATAAACTAAGTACATATAAGAACACTGAGTACACCCACTACACCTCACACAGTTTACTAGTACACCCACTACACCTCACACAGTTTACTAGTACACCCACTACACCTCACACAGTTTACTAGTACACCTACTACACCTCACACAGTTTACTAGTACACCCACTACACCTCACACAGTTTACTAGTACACCCACTACACCTCACACAGTTTACTAGTACACCCACTACACCTCACACAGTTTACATATCATAAAAGTTGACTCTGCTACACCTGGAGGTACACTAAACACGGTGTAACTGTTATGTCTCTTCACCTACACCTGTGGGCGGTACACTTACTGACCCCTCCCACTTCACTGTTGACGGCTCACTCCAGGGTGTATGTCATGTTAGGTTTATGTAGGTTTAGTTGTGTTTAATTTAGTTTGGTTTAGTTCAGTGTTTTAATTTAGTTTGGTTTAGTTTTGTGTTTTAATTTAGTTTGGTTTAGTTTTGTGTTTTAATTTAGTTTGGTTTAGTTTTGTGTTTTAATTTAGTTTGGTTTAGTTTTGTGTTTTAATTGAGTTGGGTTTAATTTTTTTTTTAGTTTAGTTTGGTTTAGTTTTTTTTAATTTAGTTTGGTTTAGGTTTCTGTTTTAATTTAGTTAGGCACTATATCAAAACACTAACCCATCTGTCAATTCTAAACCAAAACACAAACCCATCTAAGCCTGACTCTTTCATCTCAAAAACAAAAACTCCCAGGCCTCACCTTGTCTGATGCCTTACACCTTCCAGAGCTGGTGAACCTTTGACCTGGGTACAGTGAACATAACCTTTGACCTGGGTACAGTGAACATAACCTTTGACCTGGGTACAGTGAACATAACCTTTGACCTGGGTACGGAACATAACCTTTGACCTGGGTACAGTGAACATAACCTTTGACCTGGGTACAGTGAACATAACCTTTGACCTGGGTACAGTGAACATAACCTTTGACCTGGGTACAGATGAACATAACCTGACCTGGGTACAGTGAACATAACCTTTGACCTGGGTATAGGGAACATAACCTTGGGAAACTTTACGTACATCGGTGGCAGCGGTGCATGGCTAGCTGGCTCCTGCACACGACCTCTAACCTGGCTGGGATCTGGCTTTATGAGAGAGAGAGAGAGAGAGAGGGGAGAGAGCACCTCGTTCCAGGTATCTCATTACAGGGGCCCCCACAGACCACAGACGAGGATGAAACAGGTTGTCTGGTCACCTGAGTGGCAGTGTTGAGACCTGCTTCCTGGAGTGCATAGCTACACCCTCCTCCTCCCTCCCTCATTCCTCTCCCCTCTTCCCTCCCTCCTTCTCGTCCACCCCCATCTTCCTTCCCTCCTTCTCCTTCTATCTCCTCCTTCCTTTCTTCTCCTATTCCCACCTCTTTTCTCTCCCTCCTTCTCTATCCCCCCTCATCTCCCTCCATCCTTCTCTTATAATCCCTCCCTCCTCCTTCCCTTCTTCCTACATCCTGAAGGTGAGACTGACAGACAAAAATACGATAATAAAGACCTGAAAAGATTATCATTACACTTATTCA
>NW_024751942.1:40000-125000 GCF_018991925.1 Homarus americanus
ATATCACGGCAGTTTGTTGGAACGGTAATTTCATGTCTGTGAGGTGATTTGTTGCCATAGTGGTTTGTTAACATAGTGCTTTAACAGCCTCTGGGGTGGTGGTGCCTGTGGGAAGAGCACTGTTTCACCATAACCAGTTGCACCGTTAACACAATGCGTAAATACAAGCGTAAACAAACCAACAGAGAGAGAAACATCAAAACGCTGATATTAAGGGAATTAAAAAAAAAGTTGCTATAGTCACTTGTTAAACCAAACAGACAAACAGAAATAACAGTAACCGTCAAAACAAGTCATTAAGGAAGGCAGACATACAACCAGACAGACACCACTAGCAGATATCAACACCTTGCATAAGACGCCATCACAACAAGCCATTTAAGAGAGGCGTAATGGTGCGTATATGCGTTAACGGGACCCTATACGCACACAACCTTCCCACAACACATCTCTTAGTATGTGTCCAGCCATCCGCCCCTTCATCACTACCACCCGGAAGATGTGTGTGTGTGTGTGTGTGTGTGTGTGTGTGTGTGTGTGTGTGTGTGTCTATCTATCTATCTATCTATCATGTCATCCATTTATCATGTTGGTGTATTTCTCACTCATTATCTATCGTTCTATCCATTTCTCTCTATCTATCCGTTTAATCCATCTATGTTAATTTCTCTTTCCCTATCTATCGTTCTATGTATTTCTCTGTATAATTATCCTTCTATCAAACACTCATCTCTATCTTGTTCTTTGTATTAGGGTTAGGTTAGGGTAGGGTAGGGTAAGGTAGGGTAGGGTACATAAGAACATAAGAATATAAGGAGTCTGCAACAGGCCGGTTGGTCTGTGCATGGCAGCTCCTGTCGAGAGTTACTACCACTCTCTATCATCCATGAATCTATCTAGCCTCCTTTTGAAACTTTCCAGAGTTCCCGCACTTACTACAAAGTTGCTAAGCTTGTTCCACTCGTCCACCACCCTATTTGTGAACCAGTTTCTTCCTATCTCCCTCCTAAACCTAAACTTATCCAACTGGAATCCGTTGCTCCGAGTCCTATCCTGCTCGGATATTATAAGAACTTTATCTATATCCCCTTTATTGATTCCTTTCACCCACTTAAATACTTCTATCATATCTCCCCGCACTCTTCGTCTTTCTAGGGAATGCAAGTTTAGTTTCTTTAACCTATCCTGATATGGAAGGTTTCTAAGTCCCGGAATCATTTTTGTCACTCTTCGCTGTCTCGACTCTAGTGAATTTATATCCATTCTATAATAGGGGCACCAGAACTGAACCGCATAATCGAGGTGCGGCCTGACTAGCGCAAGATATAGTTGCAATAAAACCTCTGCACTCTTGTTACTTACACTTCTAGATATAAAACCCAATACTCTGTTTGCCTTATTTCGAACATTAACGCACTGTTTTCTAGGCCGTAGGTCCGGGCTTACAAGTACCCCTAAGTCTCTTTCACAAGGGTAGGGTATAGTAGGCTGGTTTAGGGTAGGGTAGGGTAGCCTCTCCCCAGCTTATTTCACCTGATGATTAAACACACTTATCCTAATCTAATCTAGCCTAACCTAACCTAACCTACAGGTAGTGTTAAGGTGCTTAATTATAACCAGGTGAAACAAACTGGGATGTCTAATCTTCATGTGGTCCTTTATTTTAATGTTGGCATAAAACTCAAGAATTTTTTTTCTTCTGATTACGTAAGTCTTTCCTTTATCATCATTCTCTTCTACCCTTTCTTCCTCCCCTCTTACTTCTTCCCCCTCTCATCATCACCCACTTACCTCCCAATTCTTCTTTTTTTCCCCTTTCCTCCCCCTTACTCAACCGGGATCTCGTATTTCCCCCTCCCCCACCTCACCTCCCCACCAGGACACACTCTCAGGGGCAGTATGGAGTGCGCCTGAACTTAATGCGTATGCAAGATTTAGTGCGCCGCAGTTCAAGGTCACCGGTGACGCACGGCCAGCAACCGCTACCCCCCCTAGCTTGTTGTATCACGGAAGCACAGCTGGTTGGTGGGGGAGGGAGAAGGAGGGGAGGGGAGGGAGGAAGGAAGGACAGATGAGAGAGGTGAGGAGGAAGGAAGGACAGGGGGGATAGGAGAGGAGAGGGGGGAAGGAGAAAGGTGGGGAAAAAAGAAGGAAGAACAGAGGAAGGAGAGAGAGTAAACGCAGAAAAAGTAGAGAAGAAAATAGGTTGGGGTGATGGAAAGGAGAAGGGAGAGGAAGGGAGAGAGAGTAATGGGAAGATGGAAAAGGAGAATAATGTGGGAAAGAGAAAGGTTATAATATTATGTTATGTTAATTTAGGTTAGGCTAAGATGATCTGGAATGGGGGTGGTGTTAAGGTCTTAGTGGGAGGAAGGGCAGAGGGGAGATAAGAGCATGGAAGGGGAAATAAGAGCATGGAAGGGAAGATAAGAGCATGGAAGGGGAGATGAGAGCATGGAAGGGGAGATAAGAACATGGAAGGGGAGATAAGAGCATGGAAGGGGAGATTTAAGCATGGAAGGGGAGATAGAGCATGGAAGGGGAGATTTAAGCATGGAAGGGGAGATAAGAGCATGGAAGGGGAGATAAGAGCATGGAAGGGGAGATTTAAGCATGGAAGGGAAGATAGAAACAAAGTAAGGTGCTAAAAAAATGGAACAGAAACTCTATTTAATTTCAGTTATTTTACGGAATGGAAGTCATAAAATGGAAAAAAGAAATTTGAATAAAGGAAAGATAGAAAAGTAAATACATGGGAGAGGAATAGAAGTCATTATCACCATATCACCTAGTTTATATCATTATCTTCACTATCACTTAACTACTATCAACTACAGTATAATTATCTCAATCACAGTGTCACCCAAACTACCTCCCGCCAAAACTATCGGGATATCATCCTCACTATCATCATTACCACCATCCTAATTGTCACCATTACCACCATCCTCACTGTCAGCGTTACCATCATCCTAATTGTCACCATCACCATCGCTTCACTGCCACCAACATCCTCACTGTTATCACCAAAAAGACCATCTCCCTCACTGCCACCATCACTGTCACTGCCACCATCACTGTCACCATTTCCTGTGTGCTGTGTGACCTTGGGACTGAGCAGCACAGGAAGGCGTTAACTTCACCGCGATAAGTCAGTGTCAATACCCCACCTGATAATGGTTATCTCTCTCTCCTGTTATCTTACACGAGAGGTCATGTAGGAGAGGTCATGTGGGGGAGGCCATGTGGGAGAGGCCATGTGGGGGAGGTTGTGTGGGAGAGGACATGTGGGAGAGGCCATGTGGGGGAGGCCATGTGGGAGGCCATGGGGGAGGTTGTGTGGGAGGCCATGCGGGGAGGTTGTGTGGGGAGAGGCCATGCGGGGGGAGATTGTGTGGGAGAGGCCATGTGGGGGAGGTTGTGTGGAAGAGGCCATGCGGGGGGAGGTTGTATGGGAGAGGCCATGTGGTAGAGATTATGTGAGAAGTCGTGAGGGGGGAGGTTATGTTACAGAGGCCATGTGGAGGAGTTTGTGAAAGAGGCCATGTGGGAGAGGTTGTTTAAGAGGCCATGTGGGAGAGAGGTTGTGTAAGAGGCCATGTGGGAGAGATCTGCATGATGGAGAGGCCGTGTAATGTGTGGTCATTGTTCCATGTAGTGCGTGTAGGCTGAGGGCATATGGTGGTGATGGTAGTAGTGGTGGTTGTGTAAGGTTAGTGGTGGTGGTGGTGGTGGTGGTTGTGTAAGGTTGGTGATAGTGGTGGTGGTTGTGTAAGCTTGTTGTTGATGATGATAGTGGTGGTTGTGGTGGTTGTAGTGGTAGTAGTTGTGGTAGTGTAATAATGTTGTTGGTAGTAGTAGTTGTTTAAGTGTTGATGGTTAGGTTAGGTTAGGGTGTGATGATGGTAGTGACATAGTAACGTGGGATTTAAACGGATTTAAACTTTATATTAAAAAAAAAAACGAATAAATTAGAATAAACATATATACCAACATAGAAATCCACACAAACGCACGTACTTATTCTATCCAAAATATATCAAAATGAATCAAACAAAACAAAAGATTTTCACTACTGATTTGACTCGTTCTTAAAAACAGTTATACGGATATCCTTGACTTCGTTGTTGTTGATGTTTTTCTATCTGTGTGTGTGTGTGTGTGTGTGTGTGTGTGTGTGTGTGTGTGTGTGTGTGTGTGTGTTAAAATATTTCTTGAGTGTCCTACGTCCTTCCTCCGTCTCCACGTTTCCGGAATGATAAGCGGGACAGTCGCTCTCCTTGGCGGACTCCGAAATGGCACGTCAACGGAGACAGGACATGTGTTGTTGATACTCCTCCCGTGTTGTGTGATGGAGGGGGTACCGTACACGACAGTAAACAGGAAGACGGGCGATTCTGATCTATGACATAACGAGAGGTGCCAGGATGCCATAACGAGAGGTGCCAGGATGCCATAGCTAGAGGTGCCAGGCTGCCATAGCTAGAGGTGCCAGGCTGCCATAACTAGAGGTGCCAGGCTACCTTAACCAGAGGTGCCAGGCTGCCATAACTAGAGGTGCAACTGCCTTAACGAGAGGTGCCAGGCTGCCATAACTAGAGGTGTGCCAGGCTGCCATAGGCTGCCATAACTAGAGGTGCCAGGCTGCCAGGCTAGAGGTGCCAGGCTGCCATATGAGGGTGCCAGGCTACCATAATGAGAGGTGCCAGGCTGCCATAACGAGAGGTGCCAGGCTGCCATAACTAGAGGTGCCAGAGCTACCTTAATGAGAGGTGCCAGGCTGCCATAACAGAGGTGCCAGGCTGCCATAGCTAGAGGTGCCAGGCTGCCATAACTAGAGGTGCCAGGCTGCCATAACTAGAGGTGCCAGGCTGCCATAACTATATTGTTAGGCTGCCATAAGTTACTCAGTATAACCTGAAAGCAATAGGCTGTCAAAGCAACACACACACACACACACACACACACACACACACACACACACACGCACACACACACACACACCTTCATTGACTCATTGGTATTCATTCCTCCTACAATTTTCAACCACCTTACTTGGAATAGCTGTCGTTACTGGGTTTGCTAACACCAAGTTCGAATCCTAAATGAGGAGGATGTGAACGAGTGTTACCTGGTACAAGTCATAACTAGGATAAGGTTATCGGTGTGATCTTGAGCTGAAAAATCCTGACTGACATAATTCTTGAAAAATAATCATTAATTTTTTACTAGCCATGAATAAATGGCTTTCTGGTAATCTTTCTCTGATCCTTTTGCATGTTTTCCTTACTCCTGAAATCACACTCCGGCTCCCTGCTGGTTCCTGGGGGTGATATGGCCTTAGTATCTAAAGCCTCGTCCAAAATTCCACTAACTAACTAATTAATGTCTAACTAACTTTTGTCTTTAATGTATTTTCAGTTTGTAGTTATTACTTTTATTTTACATATCGTAAATTACTACTACTACTATTACCATTATCATTATTGCTATTACTACTATTATTATTATTATTATTATTATCCTCATTATTACTATTATTATTATATTATTATTATCACCATCATCTTCATTATCATCATCATCATCTCCTGTTCTCCCCACCACCATCCCGAGTCAAGCCAAGCAGCAGTTTCCTATTGACGTAACTCTCACTTCCCGTCTTCTCCTCCTTCGTATCTGTCCCTCACTGTCTTCATCCCTTTCCTGGTGTCTCCGTTACTCTTGTTCGGGTGATGCTCAAGCCATTCAACACAGCCGCGCGACAAGGTATGGTGGTAACGATCTGAGTTTAGTGAAATTATAGCCTAGGGAATAAGATGTTTTAACCAACCCCTGGAGTAGGCTGGCACTAAGATTGTTCCATAAGGCTGGGCACTAAGATTCGTTCATAAGTGTGGTTAGGTTAGATTATGTTAGGTTAGGTTAGATTAGCATAAGGGTGGTTAATCTTTAGGTGAAAATAAATTGAGATGGAGATTCTTCAAGTGACCCCTTTAGAAATAAACATTTAGTGAACATACCATAACCTGTTGAGGAAGATATTTATTTACAGACATACTTGAAGGCTTTAGTTCAACACCACCTAAACAAGAAACTAATAAACGTACTTTAAGAGAACCTCAGCTGTCAAAACACACATACACAGGAAGGAAAAGGAATCAAACTCGTCTCTCTTTTGTTCCTGGTATTGAAGACAACAGCTGATCTGTCTCTCCTAACTCAAACCTTTCCCTCCTCTTATACTCTGTACCTCCTCATATATGTATTTGTGTATCTAACCTCCTTCATAAACCACACATGTCTACCTCCTTCATAAACCACACATGTCTACCTCCTTCATAAACCACACATGTCTAACATCCTTCTTAAACCACACATTTCTAACCTCCTTCATAAACCACACATGTCTAACCTCCTTCATAAACCACACATGTCTAACCTCCTTCTTAAACCACACATGTCTAACCTCCTTCATAAACCACACATGTCTAACCTCCTTCATAAACCACACATGTCTAACCTCCTTCATAAACCACACATGTCTACCTCCTTCATAAACCACACATGTCTAACATCCTTCTTAAACCACACATTTCTAACCTCCTTCATAAACCACACATGTCTAACCTCCTTCATAAACCACACATGTCTAACCTCCTTCTTAAACCACACATGTCTAACCTCCTTCATAAACCACACATGTCTAACCTCCTTCATAAACCACACATGTCTAACCTCCTTCATAAACCACACATGTCTACCTCCTTCATAAACCACACATGTCTACCTCCTTCATAAACCACACATCTAACCTCCTTCATAAACCACACATGTCTACCTCCTTCATAAACCACATGTCTAACCTCCTTCATAAACCACACATGTCTAACCTCCTTCATAAACCACACATGTCTACCTCCTTCATAAACCACACATGTCTAACCTCCTTCATAAACCACACATGTCTAACCTCCATCATAAACACGTCAACCTCTTCATAAACCACACATCTAACCTCCATCATCCACACATTTAACCTCCTTCATAAACCACATGTCTACTCCATAAACCACACATGTCTAACCTCCTTCATAAACCACACATGTCTACCTCCTTCATAAACACATGTCTAACCTCCTTCATAAACCACATGTCTCCCTCCATAAACCACACATGTCTAACCTCCATCATAAACCACATGTCTAACCTCCTTCATAAACCACACATGTCTCTTCATAAACCACACATGTCACCTCCTTCATAAACCACATGTCTAACCTCCTTCATAAACCACACATGTCTAACCTCCTTCATAAACCACACATGTCTCCACAAACCACACATGTCTAACCTCCATCATAAACCACACATGTCTAACCTCCTTCATAAACCACACATGTCCCTCCAAACCACACGTCCTCCATCATAAACCACACATGTCTAACCTCCTTCATAAACCACACATGTCTAACCTCTTCATAAACCACACATGTCTAACTCCTTCATAAACCACACATGTCTAACCTCCTTCACAAACCACACTTGTCTAACATACCATAAACCATGTCTACCTCCTTCATAAACCACACATGTCTAACTCTTCATAACCACACATGTCTAACCTCCTATAACCACACATGTCTAACTCCTTCATAAACCACATGTCTACCTCCTTCATAAACCACACATAACCTCCTTCATAAACCACACATGTCTAACCTCCTTCATAAACCACACATGTAACCTCCTTTATATCACATGTCTCTCCTCCTTCATAAACACACATGTCTAACTCCCTATAAACCACACATGTCTAACCTCCATCATAAACCACACATGTCTAACCTCCTTCATAAACCACACATGTCTAACCTCCTTCATAAACCACACATGTCCTCTCCTTCAAACCACACATGTCTACCTCCTTCATAAACCACACATGTCTAACCTCCTTCATAAACCACACATGTCTAACCTCCTTCATAAACCACACAATGTCTCCCTCCATAAACCACACATGTCTAACCTCCATCATAAACCACACATCTAACCTCCTTCATAAACACAATGTCAACCTCCTTCATAACACACATGTCTAACCTCCATCATAAACCACACGTCTAACTTCCTTCATAAACCACATGTCTCATACAAACCACACATGTCTAACCTCATCATAAACCACACATGTCTACCTCCTTCATAAACCACACGTCTAACCTCCTTCATAAACCACACATGTCTAACCTCCATCATAAACCACATGTCTAACCTTCTTCAAACCACACATGTCTAACCTCCTTCATAAACCACACATGTCTACCTCCTTCATAAACCACACATGTCTAACCTCCTTCATAAACCACACATGTCTACCTCCTTCATAAACCACACGTCTAACCTCCTTCATAAACCACACATGTCTAACCTCCATCATAAACCACACATGTTTACCTCCTTCATAAACCACACATGTCTAACCTCCTTCATAAACCACACATGTCTAACCTCCATCATAAACCACACATGTCTACCTCCTTCATAAACCACACGTCTAACCTCCTTCATAAACCACACATGTCTAACCTCCATCATAAACCACACATGTCTAACCTCCTTCATAAACCACACATGTCTAACCTCCATCATAAACCACACATGTCTACCTCCTTCATAAACCACACATGTCTACCTCCTAACATGTAAGGACCTTAACACACTCAGGTCGACCAAAACCTCACGTTGACCTCTCACAACCCCGCCAGGTGAGGCCTGCCACTAAATAGGGCACAGTGTCACTCCCGTCCATCGGTAAGTGTGTCGCTCGTGTCAAGTGGGTCGTCCCTTTGTAACTTTCTATGTAAAACAAAAAAGAACAAGAACACAAAGAATAAAGGTTTACACAAGTTCACTGTTCTACGTTAGGTTCTGTTTGGTTAATATTGTTTAGGACGGAACTTAGTACGGAAGGACAGGAGGGATGATAAGAGATATTGATTATGTTTAATATACTGTACTGTACCTCCCTGTATAACTACGGTGGACTGTACCTCCCTGTATAACTACGGTGGACTGTACCTCCCTATATAACTACGGTGGACTGTACCTCCCTATATAACTACGGTGGACTGTACCTCCCTGTATAACTACGGTGGACTGTACCTCCCTGTATAACTACGGTGTGTACTGTACCTCCCTGTATAACTACGGTGGACTGTACCTCTGTGGTGACTGTACCTCCCTGTATAACTACGGTGGACTGTACTTCCTGTATAACTACGGTGGACTGTACGGTGGACTGTACCTCCCTGTACGGTGGAACTGTATACGGTGGACTGCACCTCCCTGTATAACTACGGTGGACTGTACCTTCCTGTAACTACGGTGTACTGTACCTCCTGTATAACTACGTGGTGTACTGTACCTCCTGTATAACTACGGTGGACTGTACTGTACCTCCCTGTATAACTACGGTGGACTGTACCTCCCTATATAACTACGGTGGACTGTACCTCCCTATATAACTACGGTGGACTGTACCTCCCTGTATAACTACGGTGGACTGTACCTCCCTGTATAACTACGGTGGACTGTACCTCCCTGTATAACTACGGTGGACTGTACCTCCCTGTATAACTACGGTGAACTGTACCTCCCTGTATAACTACGGTGGACTGTACCTTCCTGTATAACTACGGTGTACTGTACCTTCGTGTATAACTACGGTGTACTGTACCTCCCTGTATAACTACGGTGTACTGTACCTCCCTGTATAACTACGGTGTACTGTACCTCCCTGTATAACTACGGTGGACTGTACAGACGATACACTTCAACACTAACAGACACCTGGGTTACTTTTACTGGTTATAAAGTGACGTTGCATCTGCATTACTTATTTTACTGACGATTCATCTCCCTTACTTATAAGAGTGACGTTGCATGTCCTGGTGCGTCTGGTGTGTTTATAAGAACAGAGTCAACACAACTAACCTACCGACCAGGTACCGCCCACTGTCTGGTCTCCTTAGCAACTGTTACTACAAGAAGACGTTGATTGGTACTTGGCATTATTAAGGACCTGCCACGGCTTGCCATAAACAGATGAACTATACCGACAATTCTCCCCCACACACTCCTCCTCCTGTCACTATATGTAACTTGCCGACTTAACCCATGACCCTTCAGGCACTTACGTCCTTAATGCACGAGTCACGAAGGCAAGCATGCTTCCCTGTTGGGCGCTGTAAACGCTTTTGCACTTCGCCATGCACAGGATGCAAAGGAGTGCCCAGTAAACTAGCACCCTCGCCGGGCAAATATGAAAAAAATAATCTGAAGACGTTGACTGACTGATGCCTGCTTATAGAAAAGTCGCCGCCACATCAACACCTTAACAGTTTTTTTCCAAGTTTTCAATATGATTTTTTTCTCAAGTGAATAAACGAAAAAAGAAAACATTGAAAAGAGGAAAATAATTGATAGGTCAATTAGACAACCATCATCACTAAATGAAATACTGAAACAAGATAGGCGTCATCCCAGTACGCGTTAAACCTATTAGTAAAACACTATACCACATTTAATAAACATAAACTAGTAACAAGCAACGCGGTTTAGTTACGGGTTTGAAATCGAACATTTTCAAAGTTCCATTCCAGGGCAAAAACGTTTCTAATAGCTCCTCTCCTATCACAAACGTTTCCACCACCTTCCATCTATTCAAGAACTTTCCCAATGCCTGGTATCTCGAGGTATTTGATCATCTTGGATGAAGACCAAATGTCACAAGCAAAATACTCGCCCCCTTCCCTCCCTCACCCTTTACGCTGTCCAAACAAACCTTCAAATGTCACAGACGCCCACTCCACGCCGCCTCCGGAGGTCAGACTGCTCGAAGGACACCGGCCACTGATACATCCGGACTCCGAAATGTCACGGGGGGTGTAAGAGAAGGAGGGGTGAGGAGTGAGGAGGCAGGAGGAGGAGGAATGAGGACAGGAGTAGTGATGAAGGAGTGAGGACAGGAGTAGTAATGGAAGAAGAGTGAGAGGGATGGAGGTAGAGGGAGGAGTGAAGGAGAGAAATAGTGATGGAGGAGTGAAGGAAAGTTAAATATAAAGGACGGGGGATGAGGAAGGAGTAGTGAGAAGGAAGAAGAAACAGGGAGAAGTAGGAGGGAAGGAGGGAGGGAGGAAATATACTAAGAGACGTGAAGGACTGAGAAACGGTCACAAGGACACCTGAAGGAGATGAGATGCCTCAGGGGTCACGCCATTCTGCCTCCCCCCCACCCTACCCCTGCCCCCACCAGTCTGCAGCTGCCGGATACGCTACAGTACCCCCATGAAGAAAACGGGATGTTGTGTTTAGTTGTGAAGAAAAAGACTGAGGAAAAGATGAGTGTCTGGTGTACCGAGGGGTTTGTTTTATGCTGGTGGTACAGAATGCATAGCGGGTGATATCTGACCTACTGTACGTGCCTTGTGTGGTGTTCCTTTATAGTTACTGTAAGAATAGGAGAAACAGTTGATCGTCTGAAGATTCGCCTCTCTCACACTACCAGTTTATTTCACTTTAAATTTAACCACACCTAACGCTAACCTAACTTACCACAACTTAACCTAAACTAAATTGACCTAACTTAACCCAACCTAGCCTAAACTGACCTAACATAACCTAAACCTAACCCAACCTCCCTAACCTAAAGTCAGAGTTAGAGTGTTTGAATCATCAGGTGAAATAAGGATGTAATCTTCATGTGATCGAGGTATGAAAACAATGAACTAGCATAAATGATCCGCGCGCACACACACACACTGGCAACAAAGACAATTATCCTAATAAGAAGGAAAACTCAGATGATGCGATTCAAATGACAAAATCCTAACCTGGATAAAGGTGAAGACATGAGGAAAGGAAGGTTCAGTAGTCCAAGCAGCACTGATGTGTCATGCCATCCGGTAGAGGAGAGAACTACGGACATCTGCCGTGGGGTAGGGGTGCAGGAAGAGGAGGAGGAGGAGGGACAGTAGAGGAGGGATACGAGAGGAAGATTGAGAGGAGAGGAATAGGAGAGAGGTTAGTTGATTAGTTAGTTTAGTTAATAAGAATTTATTGATAAAGCTTGGAGTACAGTTTGCCTATTTTGAGTAATTCAGTCAGGGTAGAGAGCTGAAGCAGGAGGAGGAGGAGGAGGATATGGACAGGACAATAGATTTGGAGAAGACAAGAGAGGGGATGAGCCACTTAAAGTAGTAAGGAGTGGAGAGGAGAAGAGTGATAAGAGAATAGGGAGGGATAAAGATGATGAAGTAGATAAGAGAGAAGTGATTGAGTGATACAAAGAAAGAGATAGAGAAAGTGTGTGTGTGTGTGTGTGTGTGTGTGTGTGTGTGTGTGTGTGTGTGTGTTAGTGTTAACTGACAGAGGAAGACACAAAACGTTCAAGCACATCCGATCTCAATTAAATTCTCAGAACGTCACACAGTTCGTCTTTCACTAAGTAACATAAGCGTTGTTTGTCACGTTCTCGTCATGGTAATTATGGTGGGTAATGGTAGTCATGGTGGTAGATGATGTTTATGATGAGGAGTGGTTATGATGGATGGTAGATATTATGGTGATGGTTGTAGATGGTGGTTATGGTGGGTGGTAATTATGGTGGGGTGATTATGGTGGATGGTAGTGTTATGGTGGGTTATTATGGTAAGTGGTAGTTTTGGTGATGGTGGTTATGGCAGTATAATAATGTTTATGGTGATGGTGGTAGATGGCGTTTATGGTGAATTATAGTGGTTATGGTGGATGGTTATAGTTTGTTTTATCTTACCTTAAACAAACACACGAAAGGACACCATCGAATGTAAAACAATATCACAACTTGGACACACACACACACACACACACACACACACACACAGAAAACTCGAACGGATGCCAGACCAACAGACTAATCATCGCTAACCCCCAAAAAAGTAACATGACCCGGGTAGTATGAGGTCACCAAGAGAGAAAGGATGACTCTCCCCCTCACCTCCTGTCAACAAGGGTTCATGTTACTCCCACCGCACTAGGATGAATCACTGTCAGGATACAACACCTACTTAACGTGAGAATTAGGATAACTACGCATATTTAAATGAGAAATCACCTACTTATATGATAACTAGGATACACCTACTTAAATGTTACTTAAAGGATATATATGTTTATAAGTGACACTACAAATGTTTTCCAAGTCTTATATAAGTAGTGAATCTTTAACCCACAGAAAAGAAATATATGTTTTATTTATTTTTTTTTATTCAGGTAAATTCGTCAGCTGTTTGGTCCAGGGACAGTAGATGTGACGTCATCCCTACAAATAAATGCCTATAATTTCAAACTACTTATTAAAGTTAATCATAGGGAAGTGCCCTAAATTAACACCAGCCTCTGAAATTCTCTAAATATTTGTATTTATACAGAGGTGAACCTGAGGCAAGAGAGAAAACTGATATATAGGACAAAATAAAAACTGACAGACGCCTTGTTTATGAAGGTGCATCATAACAAAGACACACACGTCTTGTAAACCCCTAAAGTACTGTACATCTACACTATTAAGAACCACTTTCAAGGTCTACTTCTTTACCGTAAACCACAAGAATTACTGTACTAGGTTGGTGAGGCAGTGGAGTCACACGCCACAATACACTTTTGTAGTGGAGTCACACGCCACAGTACGCCTTTGTAGTGGAGTCACACGCCACAGTACGCCTTCTGCAGTAAGTTGCGTCACGTCAAGATACGCCCTACTCATCATCCAGCTGAATCATAGCCAACACCACCATCATATTACTGGGCATGATGTCATGGATCAGGTTAAGTGGTCTATATTTGGCAGGAAAAGTTTGTTTACTCATCACCGCTTAGGTTCTGAAGTCTAAATTTGGCGAGAAATGGAACATTATTTACAGGCGATGACTTGGCCAGTGAGGAAATGAGTGAGTCGTGAGCAGTAGTATATGAAGTGTGACCTTTAACACGCGGGTTCACAGCTCTCGTGGGATTTATGACGTGTTGGACACACTGATGAAAACAAACTCTACCAGACAAAATATCACCAGACATTTCCCCATCCGACTGAATAAAATCCCATACAAACTCAACAAAATCCTCTTGAAAAAAAATCCCACTCGACTAATTTTCACAACATATAACCCTATTAGACTATTTCCTACTGCACATAATGCCAGCACCAAGACAACAACAACCCCGGGTAGTACACTCTGAGGGCCAAGTGTGACCCCCGCGTCCTCAAATAATACTCAAAGGGTTGGAAGTGTCACATGTGATCGTAAGTCCCAGAAACACGGATCCTTCCATTATGTTTCTTTGTCACCCATCTGGTCAAAATACAATAGGTATGTATAGAGTCACGGACGGATTAAGGCCTGTGTTCTGTCCACTTGGTTCGTTGGTGGTGTGTCACGGACGGGAGGATGGCAGGATAGACAGCCGGACGGAAGGGAAGACTCCTTTATCTCTCCGTTCCGCTAGAGCCGTGGGATAACTGAAACTCAGTAACATCCAACTAGCCCAAGATTCAAGTCGTAATATCCTGTTAGGTTAGGTTAGGTTAGGTTAGTTGAGGTTAGGTTAGGTCAAGGCAGGTGAGGTGGTATTTTCTGCTGCAGTCGACACGTTGTGGTTTTGTCGTGTGGCCTGAGCTTGTCACTGGGATCCAAGGTCACAGATCTATTTGGGAGGTACGAAGAATCACCTGAGTTAGGGAGACAATTATATATATATACCTCCCTTCCCCTGGCGAATCTTTTGTACCCGACGCTAGTGAGTTCTGGTCCCATAAACACATCATTAACGTCTCCTACACACACACAGCATCGAGTCGCCTCAAAAACCCCTAATATGACCACCAAAACATAATTAACGAGCCTCAACGTCAACAAAAGTCCCATAAGACTGTACATGTTGTCTCATTACTAAGTTCAAGGAGGAAGAACTACAACGTAAGCTGAGGTTCCGAGCTCTGGCCTGTTGCTGGATACCTATTGTCAGGGACGCCATGATTAGAATTTGGCGGGAGGACAAGAATTTGGCGGGGAAAAATGGCGTCACGGTCCTGGGATGAAATTTGGCTGGGTGTAAATACTCAAGGTCACCTACCTACGCTAACCTCCCTCTGACACATGAACAAAACACGATCTATCTAGTGACGTAAGGGCAATATTGTTCACACTAAGAAGCTGAACAAATATAAAATAATGTTTCATTGTTCATCTGAGTTTTTTTTAATACCAATTTAAATTAGTTTTGGTGAAGGTTAGGTTAGATTAATGTGGAGAAGTGAGGTTAAGTTAAGAGTAGGTGAGGTTAGGTTAAGTTAATAGGTGAGATAAGGTTCTGTTGGAAAAAAAGGTGGGTTCAGTAAGATTAGGTTAGGTTAGGTTAGGTTAGGTTAGGTTAGATTTAGTTCAGATTGGTATGTAGAGAATTGTTCTGGGTTTTGTCTTGAAATATATACATTATTGTACTGAACTCTGTATTGACTTTGTTATATATATCCAATCGACGTGTTTCTTATTAACAGTCGTTTATATGTACATTTTGGTCTCCTAGAACAGACGAAGGGTTGTAACAGTTAGTTAGTGTGTGTGTGTGTTAATCGTAAGTTGTGTCTTGAGTCAATTTTGTAAAGTCAATTCGTTCAACAAAATCCAGTGGAAGAAAGATGTATACTTAGTTCTGTAGTTTTGGGCCAACAACATCAAGCTGTCCATCTGTTTCTCTGTAGTCGAGCATGACATCTTGATCTGCCTAGTGATTATCCAGTCTTTCCTCGAAGGTCACGATGTTTGGAGACGTAAACAGCGTATTCAAGTAAGCTATTCCACACACCTACAAGAAAATATCCTGTCTAAGCTTGGTGTGTAGACGTGTCTTAAACAGCTTAAAACTGTGACCACTGGCATTACCGTTATATAGCCTGAGGGGTGGCAGCCTCATAGAATATCCCTTACATCATGTTGAAGGTCTCGATCATATCCTCACACATCTTGCGGTACAATGTTGATAGGATCTTCACCTTCCCCAGTCTTCGTAACTCAAGGTTCTCACCCTCGGGCACCACTTAATCTGCTCTTCTCTCAACATTCTTTACTGAGTGGATGTCTTCCATCTTGTCGGGACACCATATTGCTTTGTCATGCACTAATTGTGGTCACACCAGGACCTTGCACAGTCATCTGGTGTATTCTGATCTAATTGGGTGAATGGTGGTAGGAGCAGACCCACCAACGTTAATTTACTGTTGGGTTCCTCACGTTGTCTTCGGCATCTTACAGATCAATGAGTAAACCTGAGCCTTTCCATCACCGTCTTAACACGTTCATCTTAAGATCATTCGAGTGTCTTTCTCTCCCCACATAACAAGCGACAATATGTGTGTTACCCTCCAACTCCTCGACCACCAAAACATTACCTCCCCCGTTATAATCCCACCCATGAACTGTTCTCCCCAATCCAATTCTCAATAAATAGTAAACCTCTATCCTGCCCCCCCCCCCTCCACCATCACCCCAGCCCTATCATGACATCCTGCACGTCCTTGAGCATCCACGCGTTGTCCCCTCGTCACGGGAGGACCAGCCATGCGGCGCGACTCCTCGTCCTTGCCAAGGAGATCCCCGGGACAGGGAAGGAAGCGGAAGTCTGGTCGTCAAGCAAGTCCTCTCGTGTGTTAAAAAGGGAGAACAGAGTTACGTTACCATAACACAAGTCTGCCCTCCAACACCTCACACCACCTACTGGTACAACGGAGGTAACCAAGAATACCTCAGCTGTTAAAACATATCAAGTTAGATCAGATAAGGAGGTTATCGTGGTAGGAGCACACCAGTAAGAATAAATTAAGCACCTGGGCAGTACAGTCATGGTTTATTATTTTAACAATAGATGTGTGTGTGTGTGTGTGTGTGTGTGTGTGTGTGTGTGTGTGTGTGTGTGCAGTTGGCGAGTTGTTCGGTCTTCTCGGACTATTCCTTGACACTGGGTCATGCAGCTCGTTAACTTAGGGTGTGGTTGTTATGTTGGCGACAGCTTCTCAACCTTAAAAAAATTCACGCCTACAGTAGGTGACCTTTGGACCGGCCAACCTCGAAAACGAGGGGCAACCATTATTTACTTACTTTTTTTTATGGACAGACGTGTATGAGTAAATACAATTGCGTGTGTGTGTGTGTGTGTGTGTGTGTGTGTGTGTGTGTGTGTGTGTGTATGTGTGTGTGTAGGCCTGCACGTCTGTACGTACCCTTGTGTGTACACGCTCATGTCCCTTAACAAGACCACGTGTCCTTGAGTGTGTTTGTGTACTAAATATAAACATCAACTCGCTGCATTGTGTACGATCTGTTGTAGCCAGTGATGGGGAATTAAACGATGTGTGTGTGTGTGTGTGTGTGTGTGTGTGTGTGTGTGTGTGTGTGTGTGTCCGTGTGTGTGTGTGTGTGTGTGTAGGGAGTGTGTGTGTCTGTGTGTCTGTGTCTGTGTGTGTGTGTCTGTGTGTGTGTGTGTGTGTGTCCGTGTGTGTGTGTGTGTGTCTGTGTGTAGTGTGTGTCTGTGTGTCTGTGTGTGTGTGTCTGTGTGTGTGTGTGTGTGTCTGTGTGTGTCCGTTTGTGTGTGTGTGTGTCTGTGTGTAAGGTGTGTGTCTGTGTCTGTGTGTCTGTGTGTGTGTGTGTGAATGTGTGTGTGTGTGTGTGTGTGTGTGTGTGTGTGTGTGTGTGTGTGTGTGTGTGTGTGTGTGTGTGTGTGACCATGAGCTGTTTTATATACTAAGCTGAGTAAATTATGATGGTAATTTTGTTGTTTGATAAGTCAAGGTAAAGCTCTCAATGAGAAGGAGGGAGGTGGGAAGGGGTAGGTCTGAAGGGAAGGAAGGAAGGAAGGAAGGAAGGAAGGGAGGGAGGGAGGGTAGGTATTGTGCAGGGAGAGGAAGAAAGAAGGGGAGGATAACATGGAAGGGACGGAAGGGAAACCAAAGAAGAAAGGAACAAATGGAACAGGATAATAAACAATTCAGAATATAAAAATTTTCTCCCTACTTCTACCCTCCTTCCCATCACTTCCCCTCCCTACACTAAACCTATATCCCCTTCACCACCCATCCATTACCCTTCCCCCCATCCCCACCCTTCCTCTCATAACCCCCCCCCCCGTTCCCATCTCCTCAATATACTCCCCTATCCTCATCTCTCCCCCTATTCTCCCCATCTCCCATTCCTCAGGGTGACCTTCACTTTGTTTACCTGGCTCAACTTGTTAATTGGAGACACAAAAGGTGACACGATCTTGGCTGCATTCTGGCGTGGCTACACCCCACTCTGTATACACCCTGTGTGTGTGTGTGTGTGTGTGTGTGTGTGTGTGTGTGTGTGTGTGTGTGTGTGTGTGTGTGTGTGTGTGTGTGTGTGTGTGTGTGTGTGTGTGTGTGTAGAGAGAGAGACATCAATAAATGGAGATAAAGAAATGAGAGAGAGAGAGAGATAGAGACACGCACGAGGGAGAGATAAAAAAATAGAAGAATATATGGATAAGTGGGTACAGTAAAAAGACATACAGTTAATTGGCATAGATAGATAGATAGAAAGATAGATAGGTAGATAGATAGATAGATAGATAAGGATATAAATACCCAGACAAAGAGAGACTAAAAATGGCTATATACCTCTTCTTGTTTCCTTATGTCATAACCCCGTCGGCCTTGTAGCAGCCATATGGTGTGACGCTGTGATAGGGTGTGGTGAGGTATGTGGCAGTGTGTGTGTGTGTGTGTGGGGGGGGTGGCGGTGGTATGGTATGAGACTGGGGTAAGGTGTGGCATGGGGCTGGGGCAAGGTGTGGTATGAAGACCAGGGTGTGGTATGAAGCTGAGGTAGGGTGTGGTATGCGGGACAAGGGTGTGGTGGTACTGAATTACTCTCATAAACACAAACTATCCTAAAATCCTTGAACCAAACACCAAATATGACTTTAATATATTCACTAATAAATCACAACGCCTTTCTTTCACCTTGTATCTTTATATCAAAATACTTATTGCATATTATATATGTATATACACATGCCTTGGTGTCAACAGTATACAATCTGGTGAAAATAATACCACAGTTATAAAATACTAAATACGTGTTAGTTGACTTAAGAATATGGAACACTCGTAGCACTTAACACATTGTACTCGACCCATCACCTCGCCACCAGCCATTGTTTACATTAATCAGCTGACAGTCACAACATAGATGGTAGAGTTATCGTGTACCCTGCAGGAGGTGTCTCTGTGTTCACCGCCGTTTTCCTGGTACTTTTTTTTGTTGCTCTCGGTACCTTAACTTCCGGTACTGTTGGCGCCTTGTTCACCCTGATGTTAATTTCCAGTATTTTGGGTTAATTTCACCCTCCCCCTGTACCGCTGGCTTCCGCTGTTGTTAAAAGAGCTGGTAATGGTTAACTTTTTGTATTGTTATATATTACCATCTACAGTTATTAAATTTGTTGCTGACACTGATTCTGTAGTTGCTGACGTTAAATTTGTTGCTGACACTGATCCTGTAGTTGCTGACGTTAAATTTGTTGCTGACACTGATTCTGTAGTTGCTGACACTGATCTTATGGAAGTTGATGTTAAATTTGTTGCTGAAGTTAACCTCCCAAGCGCCTTAACTTGCAGGTAATATAAGTGTTGTCACCACTGATGTTAAATTATGGTAATAAATGTTAATAACAGTTATTTACAATACACCAAACACTAGTATTAAACCTGCGGCTGTGATGTTAATGCTCATTGTGTTATTTCTAACCAGTGTTCAGTTTATTCTTGTTCTCTGTCAATAACTGTAACGTAACACGAGGAAAAAATTAATGACATTGCTTGTTGTCAATAACTGGTTTAATCCCTTGAGTACGGTTATTTAATCAATTGAGTACGATGATGTAACCCCTTGAGTACGATGATGTAACCCCTCGAGTACGATGAGTATACCCCTTAAGTACGATTATTTAACCACTTGAAAACTATACAACATAATCCCTTGAGTACGATATAACCCCATTTAATACCTTGAGTACAAACACTCGCACCCTTGAGTACAAAAGATGATATTTTCTGATAAACTCAGTAATTCTGTCTCATACACTGGGTCCATATATAAACATTTGCCAGTAATTAGGGAGTGGTTATGTGTGGTAGTGTGGCTATGTGTGGTAGTGTGGTCAAGTAGTAGTAGTAGTAGTGTGGCTATGTGTGGTAGTGTGGCCAGAACGGGAGTATCATTGGATATCGTTACTTAAACCACACCCTGGCACAAAGTCACCCACATCCCTCCCTACCCCCCCTCCCCACTGACCTTTTATCCACACCCATCCCTCTTCTTCCAATTATCATCCATGCTTCCTCTTCCTTCATTCATTCTTCCTATTCCTCTCATTTACCTCTACCACCTTATTCCCCCTTATCTTCCCTCCTATTATTTTCCCTTGTCTCTCCTCCCGATTTCTCTGCTTCCCCTTTTCTCTCCTTTCCTTTCATATTCATTCCCTCTCTTCCCCTTTCTCACCCATTCCTTCCCCTTTCTCACCCATTCCCACCCCTTCCTCTCCCTCCTCACTTGGCATCCCGCACCAACAGGTAAGAATTAACGTCACTACAAATAAACAGACTAATAAAAATTGTCACACAGTTACGATTTCAAGGACAGACTGATGTGTTGTTTTGGCCCCTTTACAATACCTCAAGGTCGTCTCAGGGGTTGGGTTGGGGGTTAAGGGGAAGAGGGGGGGGGTGGGACCTGATTTCAAGAGGCAAAGGGATTAACGGCTGGAAGGGGCGAGGACTTGCTTCACGCCACGCCCTCTGCAGTACAGTATTAAACAACAAGGACATCATCTACAGGTACAGTGACTCAAGGAAACAATGTAGATGACCCTTTGAGGATGATGGTTTATGTTATATAACCCTTTGAGGATGATGGTTTATGTTATACAACCCTTTGAGGATGATGGTTTATGTTATACAACCCTTTGAGGATGATGGCTTATGTTATATAACCCTTTGAGGATGATGGTTTATGTTAAATAACCCTTTGAGGATGATGTTTTGTGTTGTATAACCCTTTGAGGATGATGGTTTATGTTATATAACCCTTTGAGGATGATGGTTTATGTTATACAACCCTTTGAGGATGATGGTTTATGTTATATAACCCTTTGAGGATGATGGTTTATGTTATATAACCCTTTGAGGATGATAGCTTATGTTATATAACCCTTTGAGGATGATGGTTTATGTTATATAACCCTTTGAGGATGATGGTTTATGTTATATAACCCTTTGAGGATGATGGCTTATGTTATATAACCCTTTGAGGATGATGGTTTATGTTATATAACCCTTGAGGATGATGGTTTATGTTTATAACCCTTGAAGATGATGGTTATGTTATATAACCCTTTGAGGATGATGGTTGTTATATAAACTGTGAGGATGATGGTTATGTTATGTAACCCTTGAGGATGATGGTTTATGTTATGTAACCCTTTGAGGATGATGGTTTATAACCCTTTGAGGATGATGGTTTATGTTATGTAACCCTTTGAGGATGATGGTTGTGTAACCCTTTGAGGATGATGGTTTGGTGTTACCCTTGAGTGATGATGTAACCCTTGAGGATGATGGTTTATGTTATATAACCCTTTGAGGATGATGGTTGTTATATAACCCTTTGAGGATGATGGTTTATGTTATATAACCCTTTGAGGATGATGGTTTATGTTATGTAACCCTTTGAGGATGATGGTTTATGTTATGTAACCCTTTGAGGATGATGGTTTATGTTATGTAACCCTTTGAGGATGATGGTTTATGTTATATAACCCTTGAGGATGATGGTTTATGTTATATAACCCTTTGAGGATGATGGTTTATGTTATGTAACCCTTTGAGGATGATGGTTTATGTTGTATAACCTTGAGGATGATGTTTTGTATTATATAAATCTTTTGAGGATGATGGTTGTTATATAACCCTTTGAGGATGATGGTTTATGTTATATAACCCTTTGAGGATGATGGTTTATGTTGTATAACCCTTGAGGATGAGGTTTTATGTTATATAACCCTTGAGGATGATGTTTTGTTGTATAACCCTTTGAGGATGATGGTTGTTATATAACCCTTTGAGGATGATGGTTGTTATATAACCTTTGAGGATGATGGTTTATGTTGTATAACCCTTTGAGGATGATGTTTTGTGTTATATAACCCTTTGAGGATGATGGTTGTTATATAACCCTTGAGGATGATTTAGGTTATATAACCCTTGAGGATGATGGCTATTATGTTATATAACCCTTGAGGATGATGGTTTATGTTATGTAACCCTTTGAGGATGATGGCTTATATATAACCCTTTGAGGATGATGGTTTATGTTATATAACCCTTTGAGGATGATGGTTTATGTTATATAACCCTTTGAGGATGATGGTTTATGTTATATAACCCTTTGAGGATGATGGTTTATGTTATACAACCCTTTGAGGATGATGGTTTATGTTATATAACCCTTTGAGGATGATGGTTTATGTTATACAACCCTTTGAGGATGATGGTTTATGTTATACAACCCTTTGAGGATGATGGTTTATGTTATATAACCCTTTTAGGATGATGGTTTATGTTGTATAACCCTTTGAGGATGATGGTTTATGTTATATAACCCTTTGAGAATGAAGGTTTATGTTATATAACCCTTTTAGGATGATGGTTTATGTTGTATAACCCTTTGAGGATGATGGTTTATGTTATACAACCCTTTGAGGATGATGTTTTATGTTGTATAACCCTTTGAGGATGATGGTTTATGTTATACAAGCCTTTGAGGATGATGGCTTATGTTGTATAACCCTTTGAGGATGATGGTTTATGTTATATAACCCTTTGAGGATGAAGGTTTATGTTATACAACCCTTTGAGGATGATGGTTTATGTTGTATAACCCTTTGAGATGATGGTTTATGTTGTATAACCCTTAGGATGATGCATGTTATATAACCCTTTGAGGATGATGGTTTATGTTGTATAACCTTGAGGATATGGTTTATGTTGTATAACCCTTGGATGATGGCTATGTTTATATAACCCTTGAGGATGATGGTTTATGTTATATAACCCTTGAGGATGATGGTTTTATGTTATATAACCCTTGGGATGATGGTTTATGTTATAACCCTTAGGATGATGGTTTATGTTATATAACCCTTTGAGGATGATGGTTGTTATATAACCTTGAGGATGATGGTTTATGTTGTATAACCCTTTGAGGATGATGGTTTATGTTATATAACCCTTTGAGGATGATGGTTTATGTTGTATAACCCTTTGAGGATGATGGTTTATGTTGTATAACCCTTTGAGGATGATGGTTTATGTTATATAACCCTTTGAGGATGATGGCTTATGTTATATAACCCTTTGAGGATGATGGTTTATGTTATATAACCCTTTGAGGATGATGGTTTATGTTATATAACCCTTTGAGGATGATGGTTTATGTTATGTAACCCTTTTAGGATGATGGTTTATGTTATATAACCCTTTGAGGATGATGGTTGTTATATAACCCTTTGAGGATGATGGTTTAATGATAAGGTCTTGATATAATACTCCATACTTAACCCCCTCTTTTTTACTTATATTTAATACTTTTAATACATGATTATAGGAAATTATATTACCGGTGAATATTATATTGTTGACCCCTTCACTACTTAACTGACGCCCAACGATCTTATCCAGCACAGAGAGACGAGTGGTTGATACTAGTCATGTGGACACTTTATTTCTACAATATTCTGGTGAAATTATACGTCTCTTAAGGATCTGATTATAGGGTCTATTGTAGGTAGGTTATAAGACTTGGTTATATATATATTTGTGTGAGGAGAGTGAGGAGAGTGAGGAAAGTGAGGAAAGAATTCATCACGAGGGTTAAGTGGGGGTGATGGTGACGTTAACACTTGGCAAAGGGGTGTGTTGTGTGCTGATGAGGGAGAACTGTTGGCACGCACACACACACACACACACACACACACACACACACACACACACACACACACACACACACACACACACACACACACATTTATTTCCCAAAAAGCAAATATCCCTTCCCCACACACATGCAATTTCCTTCCTTCTCCCCACTCACAAATTCTCAGCCCCCTCCCTAATACACAGCCCAAATAAAAACAAGGAAGTGAGACGAAGACGACCAAACTAGTTCCTGTCCCTGACGAGTCTCGCGACGAAGTAAAGACTGGTTTAGTGGGTGTGGGAGTCTGGTACGACTACTACTACAACTACTACTACTACTATTACTGACATCTACAACTAATACAACTACTTTTTTTAACGTGGCCCCTAACGTTCCCTACTGCTACTACTACTACTACCGTCTACTACTATACTATTATCATTACTAATGCTATTTCTACTGCTACTATTATTATCATCACTACCACGGCTACTACTACTATTACTACACCTACTAATATTACTACTAACAATATCATTAATACTACACCTACAATTTTAATACTACCGCCACCATTATTATTACTTATACTGTACTACAAGCAATAGTAATATTATCAATATGACTACTAATTTCCTCCTACCACCCACCTCCTCCTAGCACACCTCCTAGCACCACACCTTCTCCTAGCACCACACCTTCTCCTAGCACCACACCTCCTAGCACCACACCTCTCCTCCTCTAGCACCACCTCCTCCTACCCTCCTAGCACCACACCTCCTCCCAGCACCACACCTCCCTCCTAGCACCACACCTCTCCCTCCTTCTAGCACCACACCTCTCCTCCTCCTAGCACCTCCTCCTAGCACCACACCTTCTCCTCCTTCTAGCACCACACCTCCTAGCACCACACCTTCTCCTCCTCCTTCTAGCACCATACCTTCTCCTCCTCCTCCTACCACCACACCTCCTCCTCCTCCTCCTCCTACCACATCACCTCCTACTCCTACCAGTATTCCTCCTCCTCCAATTAATTTAACCGTTAGGTGTTGCGTTACTTACGCCAGTCCAGTTTTAACTGCGTTGCTTGTGAAAAACTGGCTTGGCACAGCAGGTTTTGTGTGTGTGTGTGTGTGTGTGTCTGTGTGTGTGTGTGTGTGTGTGTGTGTGCAATTGAGTGGATGTCGATACGTGACTTCAAGCATATCAGCCTGTTTTCGTGTACCTGCCGTGTACATAACACGGCGTGGCGGGCCTCAGAGGGCGACCTTGAGACAGTACTAGAATTGAGGGAGCTCAACACAATCCCTCCCCCTCTCTTACCTCCTCCATCACCTCCTACGTAGTTTATGGAGAGAGAGAGAGAGAGAGAGAGAGAGAGAGAGAGAGAGAGAGAGAGAGATAGAGAGAGAGAGAGAGAGAGAGAGAGAGAGAGAGAGAGAGAGAGAGAGAGAGAGAGAGAGAGAGAGAGAGAGAGAGAGACTATAACAACTGAAAACAAGAATAATGAAATAGAATAATGAAGAACTAGAAAAAACCAGATAACTAGAATAACATAGAACCGGAATAACAGTAATCACAATAAAGAAGAACTAGAATAACGGGTGATAACGAGAACAAAGTGTGTGTGTGTCTGTGTGTGTGTAATTCAAATATCCCAGGTTAGGATAGGATGGATTAAATTAAATGAACTAACTTAAGTCACTGACAGGTTAAATTAGATCAGATCAGGTTAAGTCAGGGAAGCTTTGGTTAAGTCAGGGAAGCTTAGGTTAAACCAGGGAAACTTAGATTAAGTTTCAGGTAGATTAAAGTAAGTTACTGTGAGTTAAGCGAGACGAAGATGGGTTGTGTTAAGTTGCATTAGTTAGGTTACCTGTAAAGTTAGGTTAAGTTAAATTAGGTTAGATTAGGCTAGGTTAAGTTAGGGATTAGTTATTATATTAAATAATTAATCATCTTAGGTAAAGTCTTGCATTATGTTAAACTAAATTAGAATAGGTTAAGTGACATCACGTTAGTAAACATTTCAGCCAATAATCAATAGGAGTGTCGACCTTGAGAGCAGTTCGCCATGGCACGTGACGTCAATGCCTCGAGAAGGAGAAAATACCGAAAATTCTTAAGTGATAAAAATGAGTCAAAATTCTTCTCCTGAAATAACCAAACAAACCCCAACGTGTAATAAAAATAGGTAAATAAAGTCGTGAAGATATCGAAATAAATAAATAAGGAATGAAGTGATTAATAAAATACTGAAAAATAACTCAAAGGAATTATAGGAACTAACCTGTCGAGTACTACAATAATTAACCTCTAGAGTAGGATGAATCAACAACCCCTTGAGTACAATATCCTCTTACTCAGGGAATAGGATGTCGTATTCAAAGGGCTCCAGCATCGCGCACTCTGTCTCTTTGTACTCGTGAGGCTAAGTATCTACTATCTCTCTGAACTCATGGCGATATCTATCTATCTATCTATCTATCTATCTATCTATCTATCTATATCTATCTATCTCTGGTGAATATTTCCGGATTCCAGTGAGAACATCTGCTTGGGTGGTGGTGGAGCCTTGATCATAGTGCCAGTGATATGATGTAATGCAACAGAATGGGTACCAACACCGGATGTACCAGTGTGTGTGTGTGTGTGATGGGGCAGAGGGAGGGAAGGGGGAGAAGCACTCAACATTCAAGTAGTGACTCACACCTCAGATACGCCCTCCCGTTGTCAGGTCATGTGCTGTTAGTGTGACATAACCATGAGTCATGTTAAACTTGAAGTAGCTTTTCGTTGTGTTTGCTTGTGTTGACTGTATTACTAAACATCTACTGTAACACTGAAGATATCACTTGTTGTTAGGTGTTGTAACCATGACAACACCCCCCCCCACCCCCCACATACACCTCTAATGATGGATGCTGCGATACACATCATGTACACACAACACCCAGATGAGTGTCTTGCTTTGTAGTGTAGTCACAGCCCTGGCAGGAGGGGAGGGGGGGGGGGTAGGGAAGAGGAGGGGGGTAGGGGAAGGTAGGGAGAGGAGGGAGTGGAAGAGGGGAGTAAGGAAAGGAAGGAAGGTAGGGGAAGAAAAGGGAAAGGAGGGGGGGAGAGGAAGTAGGGGTAGAGGGAAGGTAGGGGGAAAGGGGAAAGGAGGGGGAGAAGGGGAACAGCGAAAGGGGGGGGGATAGGGGAGGAAGTGGAGGAGAGGAAGAAGAAGACTAACCAAGAGAGTGAATAATAAAGGCATTAGATAACGAAGGAAAAGAGAAACACTGAAGTGAGTAAAGAAGGGTGAATAAAAGTGAACAACAAAGGGTGAATAAGTGAACAAAAGTGAGCAATAAAGGGTGAATAAAAGTGAACAACAAAGGGAGTAATGAATGGATTAATGAGAAATTGATAAATTACTAACGGTACAAATAACTAAATTGGATGAGTAAAGAATGATAGATTAAAGAAAGAGAATAAAGAGAGAGAATAGAGAGAAGAGATTAAAGAGAGAAAGATTAGAGAGAATGGAGATAGAGAAGAGAGAAAATAAAGAGAGGAGAGAAATAAAAGAATAGGAGAGACTCGTTATTAACATAAAATAATGGCAATTGCAAAATAACGAAACATGAAAAAAAATATTACGTAACGAAGTAAACAAAATAATTGAAAAAAGAGAAAACAACGAAAACAAAAATCAATAAATATCGAAAACAACAAAACCAAAAATAAATAAATATCGAAAAACAACAAAACAAAAAATCAATAATTATAAAAAAAAAGACAAAACCCAAAATAAAAAAACATCGAAAAACAACAAAACCAAAAGTCAATAAATATCGAAAAACAACAAATCCAAAAATCAATAAATATCGAAAAACAACAAATCCAAAAATCAATAAAAATAAAAAAACATCAAAACCCAAAATCAATAAACATCGAAAAACAACATTACCCAAAATCGAAAAAACTAATAAATAAATAAAATAAAATAGAAAATATAATGGCGAAAAAAATCGATAAAAAAGAAACATATTGATAACGAGGTGAAAATATTATATAATTCACATAACCTGCAGTAAGTCCCAGTAAACAACAGCCCAAGGTCCACCTGTTCACCTTCACTAGGAATACTTAATGACACTCGGGTGATAATCAGTACAGAATACCTGTAAATGGTGGAGGAGGAGAATGCATGTAAATGGAGGAGGAAGAGGAAGAAGAGGTAGAGGGGGAGGGGGGGGAGGGAAGGAGAGCATATGACTAACCACAGTATAATAAGGAAGAGAAGAGGAGAAGAAGAGAAGAGAAGAGAAGAGAATGAAAGACAATAAAAAGGGAAGAAATCTAAATAAATAAATCATACAAATGAAATAAATAACATATATAACATAGATAAATAATTTATAGAAATAAATTAAATCAAAGAAATTAAAATAAGATAAAGAACGACAAACAGACACAAGGAGGTGGCGGGAACAAGGAGGGAAAAACACAAGGAGGTGACGATGACCTTGGGCTTACTTAAGTCTTGTCTAGCCATCCTGGGCAGCCGAGAGTGGAGGCGGGCAGGGGGGAGAGGCGGGTAGGGGGGAGACGGGAGAGGGGGGGAAGGTTTTTAGTTTAACAAATTTATTGACAAAGCTTGGAGTATAGTTTGCCTATTGTGAGTAATTCAGTCAGGTCTTGACACTGAGGGTGGTATCACTTCTCACTGCCACGCAGGACAGAGGTTCATACACAAAGGAATAGATCATATTCATTAGCAGTATATATAGGTCAGAGTCATGTGGGTGATGTCACTGTTCACTGCCATGCAGGACAGTGGTTCATATACATTGGACGTCATATTCTAATTGAGGACTAATCAACGTGGGCTAGCAGCAAATTTGGGATAAACAGCAAGAATGTCCTCAAGCACCCCCGATTCAATGTAGTAATTACAAAGTTCGTGGTACAATAAGCCAGGTGGCCTGAAGTCTTTGACAGTGTCACATTCAATAATATAGTGTTCAAGTGTATGCTTTAAAGGTTTATCACAAGGGAGAGGGGAGAGAGGTAGGAGGCAAGGGGAAGAGGAGGGGAGATGGAGGAGTGAGAGTAGGAGAGATAGAACGGTAAGGGGGCAAGGGGAACGAGAGATGGGAAAGGGAGGCGGCGAAGGGAGAGTTGATGCGAGTAGGTGAGATAAAGAAAAAGGTGGGGGAGAGGGAGAGAAGGAGAGAGATGGACAGAATTAATCGAAAGAAAGGAAGAGGGAAGAGGGCAAGAAAGGGAGAAAAGACGAGGGACAAATTTGGTATTGGGGAGAAAAGGAGAGAGAGAGAGAGAGAGAGAGAGAGAGAGAGAGAGAGAGAGAGAGAGAGAGAGAGAGAGAGAGAGAGAGAAAGAGAGAGAGTTGTTGTTTTGCTCAGGTAAACAACTTAACTAACAAGCTTGATCAACACAACTTTACCTAATCCTGGCAGGTAAGTCAGGTCTTAAGACTCGAGTGTGTGTGTGTGTGTGTGTGTGTGTGTGTGTGTGTGTGTGTGTGTGTATTGCCATCAGGGATCCTGGGCTTATAATTATACTAACAAGGTCTTAGCGAGTTACCAACGTGATAGATAGACAGACAGATAAAAAGATAGCTAGATAGATATTAATTCTGTCAAATCGTCATACAAGGTCAATAGTTCAGTAAATACATAAGAAATATAACACAACCAATGGTAAACGATGAGCCGATTCAATCAACAACAGAACAAGAAAATCACTGAAAGCTGGGGTGTTAAATTTTTCACTGGGGTCCCTATTTTCCTAGTAATCTATTCATTCATACTTATAATACAGTAATCTATTCATACATACACTTAGAATACAGTAATCTATTACTTCACACACTTATAATACAGTAATCTATTCATTCATACACTTATAATACAGTAATCTATTCATTCACACACTTATAATACAGTAATCTATTCATTCATACACTTATAATACAGTAATCTATTCATTCATACACTTATAATACAGTAATCTATTCATTCATACACTTATAATACAGTAATCTATTCATTCATACACTTATAATACAGTAATCTATTCATTCATACACTAAGTGTGTCTCGTCTACGAAACAAGAAAAACTCGTAATATTCTGAGGTGTCAAGTTAAAGCGGCGGCACACTAGCATCACAGTTATTGGTTCAAGACGGTCAGGCGGGAAGGATAAGTTTAGTGTGAAGGAGACGGGCTAGAAAATTGACGGTTCGAGGAAAAAACGACGGAAACCGGGAAATTTGACGGGAAAAAGTGCTAGTGTGACGCCGTCTTTAGGAAGAGAAGTTGAAGTAAACGTTTCACGTCACAAATGAAACGTTTCGGAGCATTCTTGACATGAAGTTTACTAACAAGCATTATGAGAATAACACACACAGTAATGTACTCGTATACAAACCCCTATTATTATTATTATTTACCCCCACACTAAAAAAAAATAATAAAATACACACAAAAATATATACCTTTCTATATTATTTAAAACAAACGTTCACACAGACAAACATTTACTCAACAATATAGTATAAAAGATGTGCTAGTGAGACATAGAGGAGGCCAGCCAGTCAAGGGGGCTGAGGGAGCAAGATAACAGACTGACCACAGCCCGTGTGTGTGTGTGTGTAGCGGTCCATCAGAAATAACTGGCTCCCAAAAAACTGTCTGGCGGTAAAACATCTGACTCACTCACTCACATACTCACACTCACTGACTGACTCACACTCACTGACTGACTCACACTCATCAAGTCCGCAGTGCTCCCTTCTCTATCTATCTGCCCACTATACTTATCGATTACAACCATAGACTTCCACTATTTTACCACACTTGATCAATTCACCACACACCACACCACACCACACCACACACCATTTTATTTAATTTTGCTGCGGACAACAGCTAGTTTATTGTGCACCCCATACTCCTCCTGTGAGCGGTAGCGTAAAAAGGATTACAGAGAAGAGGTCACAAAAGGTCAGCATAACTAACTCCAGTGGTCAGGATATTATGACAATGAATGTTACAGAGTATTTCCAGTACATTGTTTGTTTAAGTAAGTACATAGAATTTTGATTAGGTACTAGATGCGAAGTGTGGATACAGCCTTAGTACAGTATATCAGCTATCTTGTCATCAGAGATAAAGTGCTGTGCCATTGTATACACAGTGTGCTTGGATCTATCTCTATAAGGTTCTATTTTTTCACAGTCTAAGACGTAGTGTTGGAGTGTGTGGCCATATGTCTGGCCACACACTTTACATTTAGTCTTGTTCACACCTGCCTGAGGAACATACTGCCAGAGGTACTTATATCCTGACCTTAGTCTAGTTGTTACAACATCTTGTGATCTAGTGATCTTTTTACTTGCTCCATATACATGTTTTATTTGATACATCTCATCATGTTAAACAATGGATCGACTGGTGCCTATTTGCACTTGTCTACTGGCTTCAAATTTATCAACAAGTTCTTTTCTGATTGCAGTTTTTAAGGTTCTGTTTGAGTCTCATATTGTACTCAACATTGTCATTATTGGACGCGAGTTTAGCTAAGGCATCAACTCTATCATGTTGACTAATGCCTCTGTGAGAGGGGATCCACAGCAGCTTCATCCTGATACCCCCGACCTCGTGGAAATAAACAAATCCGCTTTGTGAGGATGTGAGACGTGTTGGACTTTCATATCGGTGAGTATTAAGGCATAGATATCACAGACCTCATACAGTAACAAGACCAATTTATTTAGTTACGATGCTGTTGGACTTGTAAATTGGACTGTAATAAAGTGTTCGATATAGCATAACACAGGATGATTACAACACCGGAATGATTGATTGATATGATGAATTTTCACAGCGAGGATAACACCCGCAAGATAACCCGCAGTCACATGATGTCACACACAAGGGGCGGGAATTCCAGGCCAGGGTTTTCACTGTGTGTGTGTGTGTGTGTGTGTGTGTGTGTGTGTGTGTGTGTGTGTGTCAGGAGCCGGTGGGGGAATAATCCTCTCAACTAATCTGAGACTCAACACAATATACTGTACAATCACATTGGACAATATTTCTACTGGAGGAAATTTCACGGGGAAAAATTTCCTACTAC
Organism: Homarus americanus; assembly: GCF_018991925.1. Lineage (NCBI taxonomy): Eukaryota > Metazoa > Arthropoda > Malacostraca > Decapoda > Nephropidae > Homarus > Homarus americanus. The sequence goes on from NW_024751942.1 coordinate 72,242, forward strand.
AGAAAATCCTATTGGACAAAATCCTACAGCAGAAAATTCAATCAGAAAAAAAACTCGTTGAACGAAATTCTATTGGACAAAATCAAACCAAAGAAAATTCCATTGGACACAATTAATTTTTCAGAAAGAAAATTTAATTCAACAAAAATCTAAACAAAAAAAGGTTAACTGTACAAAATCCCACTATGGGAAAAAATGATACTGAAAAAAGTCTGGAAAAAACTATTTAGTGCAAAGCCTTCATCCTGAGGGAAAAAAATACCTGCTGCGATTTTGTTTAATTGGATTCAGTCTGGAGGAAAACCGATCTGTGGGCTTTTTTCTAGCATTTTTTCCTCTGTTGAGGGCGTCCCTTTGTCCCCAGCGAGGCAGCAGCAGGCGGCGGCGGCGGGGACAGGAGGAAGGCCAGACGGGCAAGGTAGACGGGTTGGTCAAGGTGTTGTCAAGGTCGATCCCCTGGCAGACAGCCCCATCCACAACTATCCACCTCAATACTGGGTGGATGGGTGGGGCCGTGGGTGCGTGGGGCCCTTAACCTCACGGTGAACTGGGTAGTTTAACCAAGAAGGTAAAACAGGTTTGTTGGTAATGAATGAATAAGGTAATCCGTCTGTACAAAAACACGCCCGTTATGAAGAAAATCGTCTCTAGGAATGAAAATTACTCCAGTTCTTAAGGTTCCTGCTGGTGAATGAACAGGTCCCTTAACTTCTAAATAAAAAGGTCGAAATAAATTTCCCTTAACTTCTAAAATAAACACCATCACTACCTGACCTTAATGAGCAGGTGCGTGAGATGAACAGAGCGTTACCTCAGGAGTGAAAAGGCTACCAACCTCTAGGACAGGTGAACAAGGTAACTACAGTATATATAATAATTTACCCAATAAACAGGTAAATATACTGGTGACTGGACAGGTTCCCATTACTAAGAATACGGGGCTTATAATACCAGTACCTTACTCCCGAGAACTGGTTATGTATACTGAATCACCCTGAGCTAGTGAAGACTTATTGTTTCAGCCAGGAAGTCAGTTAACTGATTCAGCTAAATATCATACAAGAGTTGACTGATTCAGCTAAATATCATACAAGAGTTGACTGATTCAGCTAAATATCATACAAGAGTTGACTGATTCAGCTAAATATCATACAAGAGTTGACTGATTCAGCTAAAATCTAATACTGTTTGAGAAGTTGAAGACCAAAGATGGAAATGTTGTGGTCACTATCGAATTAAGACTAACAGTAGGAAGAGGAGGCGTAATGCCAGTCACTTTAGGTTCAGTGAATTAGTCCAATAAGTATGTTATTTTAAGCCCTTGAGTACGATGACTTAATCCTTTGAGTACAATGACTTAACCCGAAGGGTACAGTGACAACCCCTTGAATATGATGACCTATATCCTAGAGTACGATGACATTATGACCCGTTAGTAATGAGGACCAATAGGATCACCTTGTTTGTGATTTACATAAGTGCAGAGTACAGGTAGATGAAAATATATCGAGCCGTAGTGTTAAGTTTGCGGACGACACGAAGATATTGGGAAGATAGCAAGTCAAGGCGGTGTCGCAACAATGCAGAAAGACCCGAATGAATTGTTCAAATGATCTTGAGACTGGCAATTGATCTGTGTTTCAATTTCAACAGTTTATTTCTTATTATAGGAAACGGGACCCTAGTGCTGTCACAAGGTTCCCCTGTACAACGTTACCAGAAGCATCTGTCAGGAGTGTCAAGTACATATAAATTAAATAATATAAAGGGTCTAAGGAAGGAAGGACATTCCCTCAAAATAACATCAATATTATTTATATGAAATATCTGGCCAGCATGCTGGTGATAAGCATCGTGCCTCTGTCAGGAGGTCAGGGAGTGGTGGTCCAGCAGGCGCCACCGAAGTGTTGTGTGCGAGGACATCTCAGGTTGTCGTGGATGAGTGCAGCTGTCTGCTCTCTTGCATAATACACAAGCAGGTTGCTCGGGGGAGGTGGGGATACCAATTTCTCAAGCAAAGCCGTACCAGATGAGCAGCAATTACGTCCCTCTTCTGCGACCCTTTCCCGTAGACCTTTAACATTACGAAATACAAGACCCAACACATAGGATACAACAACCCCAACCACAACTATTCTGTTAATAACACTTTCACTAAGGTGATTTCGGAACTATGTCAACTCGATTATCCAATTAGACTGAGGGCCTTAGGACTAACAACCCTTCAGACAAAGCACAATAGGGCAGATCTCATTGCCACATTCAAAATACTGAAAGGGATGGAAAAAGTGAACCTGGGCCATTTCTTTGTTATGTCACGCACCACCAACACGAGGGAACACAACTACTAGCTACTATCATGCACAACGAATACAAGGAAATACTTTTCACGCAGAGGCTGGTAGATCTACAGTATGGAACGGTCTGCCATCCCAAACTGTGGAACCAAGAAGAGTATTGGGCTTCAGAATAGCCCTTGAAAATATTATCAAGAATAATGGAGGGATCCTACATAGGTTAGGTTAGTTTAGGGACTGGGGCCAATCTGACTAGTTTACCTTCGAAACTGTACAGTGTTCTCAATAATTTACTCTACGTGGGTAATGCTGATACGATTTAGAACTACTTTTGACTTCAACAGTCCAGGAAGTCACCAGTTAAGGAAGTTTTACAACTAAACCTGAGTTCTCTCCCAACGTGGTTTTTATGACTACACCTGACTTCAACACCTGAGCGGGCAAGTTTATAAGACTACTATACCTGACTTCAATACCTGTGCAATTTTATAAGACTACACCCACTACTCCTGACTTTAACACCTAACCAAGTTTTCAAGACAAATTCAGTACACACATGACGTCACCCACTACACCTGACTTCACCATCCAGATAATTTTCAAAACAACACCCATTACACACCTGACTTCACCATCCAGGTAATTTTCAAAACTACATCCTCTATACCTGACTCCACTAAGCCAGGGAAGCGTTATAGTCATACCTGACGCCACGACCAGCTGAGGAAGTTGGCCAGACGAGGAAAAAGAGGGAGGAGGGTGAGATGTTCCAGCTTGGTGACCACAACAACTACCGCCACTTCCTGAAACATCTCCACGCATCTGTAGCTCTTAGAGTCATCATAACTGTACTGCAGGAGGGGGGTGGGGTGAAGGATGGGGGAAAGAGGGGAAAGGAATGGAGGGAAAGGAGGGAGGGATGGATGATAAAAGGAAGGGACGGAGGGAGAGAAAGAACAGGAAGAAAGGAAGGAGGGAGAGAGAGAGAGAGAGAGAGAGAGAGAGAGAGAGAGAGAGAGAGAAGAAAGAGAAAGTTATTTTATCATTGACCACTAAGACTCCCGTTCGAATGTATGAGTCGTCTAGGAAGGGCGGTGGACCGTTCTTTGTGCTGATACTACTGCAGAGTCTTGGGGGTGACCTGGGTCTCACGGTGGCTGAGGCGACGCTATCCACGACACCCACACAAGTTGATAACGGGACGAAGATGCATGGTGAGGTGAGGCAAGGTTGGTGAGGGAGGGGTGGTGAGGGGTGGTGAGGAAGGGGTGGGTGAGGAGGGAGGGAGGAAGGGGTGGTGAGGGAGGGATGGGAGGAAGGGGTGGTGGGGAGGATGAGGAGGAAGGTGGTGGTGAGGAAGGGGTGGTGAGGGAGGGTTGGTGAGGGAGGGTGGTGAGGGAGGGATGGTGAGGAAGGGTGGTGAAGGAGGAGGGAGGTGGTGGAGGGATGGTGTGAAGGTGGTGAGGGAGGGATGGTGGGAGGAAGGGGTGGGGGAGGAGGGAGGTGGAGGAGGGAGGTGATGGTGAGGAGGAAGGGGTGGTGAGGAGGGGTGGGTGAGGGAGGGATGGGGGGGGAGGTGGTGAGGGAGGGGGGTGGTGAGGAGGGAGGGATGGGTGGTGAGGAAAAGGGGGGAGGTGAGGAAGGAAGGTGGTGAGGAGGGGAGGAGGGGGTGAGTGAGGGAGAGGAGGGATGGTGGGAAGGGGTGGTGGGAGGGTGGTGGGATGGTGGAGGAAGGGTGGTGAGAGGGGTGGTGAGGGGGAGGGATGGTGGAGAAGGGGTGGGGAGGGGAGGGAGGGAAGGGGTGGTGAGGAGGGCTGGTGAGAGGGATTGAGGAAGGGGGAGGAGGGGAGAGGAAGGTGGTGAGGAGGGTGGTGGAGGGAGGGATGGTGGTGGGGGGAGAGGAAGGTGGTGAGGATGGTGGGAGGGATGGTGAGAGGTGGTGAGGAGGGCTGGTGAGGAGGGATGGTGAGGGGTGGGAGGGAGGGGTGGTGAGGGAAGGGGTGGTGAGGAGGGATGGTGAGGGTGGGTGAGGAAGGTGGTTGGAGGAGGGGGGTGAGAAGGGGTGGGTGGGAGAAGGGTGGTGAGAGAGGGGTGGTGAGGAAGGGGGAGGGGAGGGATGGTGAGGAAGGGATGGTGAGGTAGGGGTGGTGAGGGAGGGATGGTGAGGAAGGGGTGGTGAGGGAGGGATGGTGAGGAAGGGATGGTGAGGTAGGGGTGGTGAGGGAGGGATGGTGAGGAAGGGGTGGTGAGGGAGGGATGGTGAGGAAGGGATGGTGAGGTAGGGGTGGTGAGGGATTGCAAGGAAGTGAAAGATGGTGAGGAAAGGATGAGTGGTGAGTGTTTGTGTGGGATGGTGAGGAAGGAGTAAGTGTTTGTGAGGAGTAGTGAGGAAGAGATGAGTATAGTGAAGGAGGGTGAATAAAAATATCCCTCTTATCTACATCAGAAATCACTAACTCATTAACATACAAATTATGACATCTAACAAATACACTACAAACCCGAAGTTAGTTTTCCCCCTCGTAAGTTAACACCCTAGACCTCTAACTCTAACTTAGTTAATCTAAGACGTGGATAACAGTTAACTCTTTACTAAACTAGATTCGTTGCCTCACTCAAACACACACACATACACACGCACACACACACACATAATACAGGGGAAAAAAATAAGAAGCTTTGAGAATTCGTGGCCAGAACAACGGCGATGTGTGTGTGTGTGTGTGTGTGTGTGTGTGTGTGTGTGTGTGTGTGTGTGTGTGTGTGTGTGTGTGTGTGTGTGTGTGTGTGTGTGTGTGAGAGAGAGAGAGAGAGAATAGAAAACTAGAAGAAAGAAAGAAAGAAAATTAAGAGAGAAAGAGACTGTCACAGTAACTAACACCTGTCACTTACCTGTCATTACCTGAGTGAAATGTCGGTCTCCCTGTCAGTGCTGTCTGTCCAGGTGTCAAGCTCAGGTTTTTTATGTCCAGTTTATTACATTTCGTGTTAACTATAGACTCAATGTCATGTGTGGAGTTAATGTGTCACGTGTCGACTACCATGTGTGGAGTTAATGTGTCATGTGTCGACTACCATGTGTGGAGTTAATGTGTCACGTGTCGACTACCATGTGTGGAGTGTGTCAGTTACATGTGTGGGTGTGTGTCATGTGTCGACTACCATGTGTGGAGTTAATGTCACGTGTCGACTACCATGTGTGGAGTTAATGTGTCACGTGTCGACTACCATGTGTGGAGTTAATGTGTCATGTGTCGACTACCATGAGTGGAGTTAATGTGTCATGTGTCGACTACCATGTGTGGAGTTAATGTGTCACGTGTCGACTACCATGTGTGGAGTTAATGTGTCATGTGTCGACTACCATGTGTGGAGTTAATGTGTCACGTGTCGACTACCATGTGTGGAGTTAATGTGTCACGTGTCGACTACCATGTGTGGAGTTAATGTGTCATGTCGACTACCATGTGGATGTGTAATGTGTCACGTGTCGCTACCATATGTTGGTTAATGTGTCGTGTCGACTACCATGTGTGGAGTTAATGTGTCATGTGTCGACTACCATGTGTGGAGTTAATGTGTCACGTGTCGACTACCATGTGTGGAGTTAATGTGTCATGTGTCGACTACCATGTGTGGAGTTAATGTGTCACGTGTCGACTACCATGTGTGGAGTTAATGTGTCACGTGTCGACTACCATGTGTGGAGTTAATGTGTCATGTGTCGACTACCATGTGTGGAGTTAATGTGTCATGTGTCGACTACCATGTGTGGAGTTAATGTGTCACGTGTCGACTACCATGTGTGGAGTTAATGTGTCATGTGTCGACTACCATGAGTGGAGTTAATGTAATGTGTCAACTGTGTCATGTGTCAAGTTAACATGCCATCTATCACTGTATTGTGTAAACTTACTGCATGTTTCATCTATCACTGTGTCATCTGGCATGCAGGTACCACTGTGTGTCAAGTGTCAAGTTTGTCATTTTGTGAATATCAGTCAGGTGTGTCATGTTTTGTAGGGAATATCATGTGTTAACTGTGTCCGTTACGTAAGATTATATACCTCATGACAGCTTCATATGTCACGCTTCAACACCTACTGTCATGTGTCATAACTGACCTGTCATACCATCTGCCACCCCTCGCCTTCACAAGCTCCTAGACTAAGCATAACAGGTGATGGGTGGTCTTGTTATTCTTGCTTTATCATTGTGAGTAGAACGAAGTTACGAAGAAGGAAGAAGAGAGAAAAAATGAAGAATGAAATAATAATAATAATAACAATAAAAACAACACTAACAATATTGGATGTTTGAATGAGACGAACGGATGAACTATATCAACAAGGGCTTAGTGCCTTCTGGCGGCTGAGCTAAGAAGAACACACTGCCAAGAGGTGACTGAAGCCATAACAACAACAACATTACACTACTCTTACCAAGAATAAAAAAAAATCACCTAAAAAATGTTTCTCCTGCTTGGTAAGGTTCTCACAGGAGGACGCTACCGGATAGTGAGGACACCTCCCCTCTTACGCAATGACCTTCTGGGTGCTGTACCACTCATGTCGCAAGATGGTGTGTGTGTGTGTGTGTGTGTGTGTGTGTGTGTGTGTGTGTGTGTGTGTGTGTGTGTGTGTGTGTGTGTTATCCTAGCATTACAGCAGAATCGGGGACGTGTGGGAGAGAGAGAGATCAAATTCATAAGTTTTGTCTCACTAAAAGACATAATTAACCTGTAGTATAATTTTCTCCTCATATAATACAACATTCCTTCACTACATGGCTACACGTTTACATCCCCTGATACATAAACACTACAGCGATACATACTTTTGACTCATCAATACAAAAAGTGTTCCATAGACGGTACAGCTCAAGATTCTAGGAGACATAGACGGTACAGCTCAAGATTCTAGGAGACATAGACGGTACAGCTCAAGATTCTAGGAGATATAGACGGTACAGCTCAAGATTCTAGGAGATATAGACGGTACAGCTCAAGATTCTAGGAGACAGAGACGGTACAAGTGACAACCAATGACACTATGACCTTGTGACAGGTGATAGCCAGGCTGACAGGGAGTCACGTAGCACCCATCAAGGTCACCTGCTGTACCTCCTTGTGTTTGACCTTCATTTATAGCCACCACCAGCCTCGCCTCATCCATCACCTGTCACATGCTTGTTATCTCACCCATCACACGTCTCACCCGTCACACACTTTCTGCCCGTCACACACTACTCATCAATAATTCCACCTGATACACTCTACCCGCAACGCACTTCACCCGTCACACACTTTCCGCCCGTCACACACTCCACTTAACCCGTCAGACTATATCACCTTAAATATAATCACCCTAACCTCCCCCACCCCCCTCCCCGTTAGCGTTTGGGTGGTTAGTAATTAGGTACATTAAGCTGGGAAGTCGGGCGAATCTTGAGGCGCGCAGAGATGAACTTTAAAGCTGTTTTATAAGCTTGAATAATTACGTTCAAGTTCAGTTAAAATTCGGTGGTATTATAGCATTGATAGACAGACAGACAGATAGATAAACCAGACAAACAAACACAGACAGGTAATTAAGTAAAATCATCATATACATTCACATTAGGTCAGTATCATTATATTACACAGTACATAAACAATATCAACAAGTGCAATACGTCGATCCAAACACGGAAGCCTTGAACAGAGAGCGGCCCTATTTTCATTGTATTACTGAACAAAAATCAGATCAACTCTAAGGTAAGATAACCAAATGTGATTTTTATTAACATTTTTCAAATATTTTAATATATGATAAATGTTTAATGTTTATAATGTGTTTTAGCTGGTTGGGATTAATACAATTATTTCATTTGGATAAAACTGGTAATTCTTCTAGTGGATATTGTATTAACCAATCACCACTGAGCGTCCCCAAGCCTCGGCCAATAGGATTAGGTTAATTCATATCTCTGGCATTCAGTATTACACAAACATACTGTAACAACACAAATACTATACCTATGATCTAAAATAATAAAATACACTTAAAAAATAAACTAATATTGATTTTTCGTCATTAGATAATGCTACTGTATATCTTGAATTAATAATACGACAAATATTTGGCTATATTTCACTAATTGCCTGAAGGTTACACACCGTGGCTAATTTCACCTGAATAACACACCCTAATGCAATCCTAACGTTAGGGTGTCTAATCTTCAGGTGATCCTTTCAGGGTTTCTACCTAACCTAACAAAACCTATCACAACCAAAGTCTTAACCTAACAAAACCTATCACAACCAAAGTCTTAACCTAACTAAACCTATCACAACCAAAGTCTTAACCTAACAAAACCTATCACAACCAAAGTCTTAACCTAACTAAACCTAACACAACCAAAGTCTTAACCTAACAAAACCTATCACAACCAAAGTCTTAACCTAACAAAACCTATCACAACCAAAGTCTTAACCTAACAAAACCTATCACAACCAAAGTCTTAACCTAACAAAACCTATCACAACCAAAGTCTTAACCTAACAAAACCTATCACAACCAAAGTCTTAACCTAACTAAACCTATCACAACCAAAGTCTTAACCTAACAAAACCTATCACAACCAAAGTCTTAACCTAACTAAACCTATCACAACCAAAGTCTTAACCTAACAAAACCTAACCTAACTGACCTAACCTACCCAAAGGTCTACCATTAACCCCACACCCTTAACTGTACGGTTACATTATCTCTTCCTGCCTTTAACTTCAGCTTATTTAAACAGTCCTTCGATACCTTAACTCAAACGCCTTCATTTAACTTTGGTTGGGTTGGGCTGGGTTGGGTTAGGTTGGGTTAGGTTAGGTTGGGCTGGGTTGGGCTGGGTTGGGTTAGGTTAGGTTAGGATTTATGCTATTCTCTCACAGTTTATAATACATCCATTTACGTAAATGCTCCTAAGTCGTCAAAATGAAATATACTAAAATCACCACTAAGAAACACGACAGACATACACACACACCGGCCCTCAAAACCCCTAACTGATATAGATTACTGAATACACAACTACAATAATCCACTCGAAAAATATTCCTCATATATTTCAACCAAAAATACGATAGATGCTACGACAAAAATAAGAAAAGTTGTTGTTGTATTTTTAAGACGACGTCACACGCTTACAAATAAACATACGGACGAGAACATACCGAAAAAATGGTACACAATGCAACCCATGACAAAGAGGCCTCAAGGACACTCATTATTAACGCTGAGGAAAACTTGGACCAGGACAGGGAATGGTGTGTGTCTGTGTGTGTGTGTGTGTGTATGAGCACGTCACGTCATCAAGGGCCTTATGTGACTCACCAGTAATAGTGACATCATTAAGAACGTCTCCCATTATGATACAGATTGAAGGTCAAGCTGAGACATAAAGCAACCTGAGTCAAGCTGAATCATAAAGCAACCTGAGTCAAGCTGAAACATAAAGCAACCTGAGTCAAGCTGAATCATAAAGCAACCTGAGTCAAGCTGAATCATAAAGCAACCTGAGTCAAGCTGAGACATACAGCAACCTGAGTCAAGCTGAGACATAAAGCAACCTGAGTCAAGCTGAGACATAAAGCAACCTGAGTCAAGCTGAATCATAAAGCAACCTGAGTCAAGCTGAATCATAAAGCAACCTGAGTCAAGCTGAATCATAAAGCAACCTGAGTCAAGCTGAATCATAAAGCAACCTGAGTCAAGCTGAATCATAAAGCAACCTGAATCAAGCTGAATCATAAAGCAACCTGAGTCAAGCTGAGACATAAAGCAACCTGATTCTACCTAATAAGTTCACTATGGCATATGAGGGACCAGGAAGCAGATAAGTACTGAAATAAGACCCTTTCTCCTTCATCCTCATCATTAATTAAAGGTGTATCTAGAAAGGTAAAATAAAAAGTTCATAGTCTGGTCAATCCCCTCCCCCGGAAGAACAGTCTTATAAAGTTTAAATGGAAATCAAACTTAAAACAGGACGAAGAGGCTGAAGTTAAACCAAGAGTGTTATCGTGCTTACAAGGTTCTCAGTACAGTGTATCAACAGGCGTGAAGGACACACAACCATCTGGCGTCTGCACATAAAAAAAGGACAGACAGACAAACACAGACAGACAGACACAGACAGACAGACAGACATCCAACTTAACATAAGGAAGAAGCCAGATGGTCTCGTTAGTCTCCTCGTTTCACAGTAATAAAAAAAAAATCTTGTTTGTTAAGATGTTTTGGTGAATTGGTGATGACCTTCTGTATTAAAGAGGGAATACAGACTCAGGTGTATAGTGTGAAAGGGAGGCTGAACAGATTAATGTGCCTTATTCTCCCACCACAATGATCAAGATGTTCTATACGACAAAACTGTGAGTGTATACATGATGTTTCTGATCAAATGAACAGATTTTTAGTTATGTTGACGCACAAAGGTTAATAAACTGCTTTTTGTAATCTTAATTAACAGATGTATAACATGAACTGACAATATACTAAGAGACATATACTTTTGGTTACAGCATTCACTCCGATACTCATCAGTGAATGGTCGCACTCAAAGTATGCGTCTCCTAGTGTCAGTTCATGTTTTACAACTATCAACCAGATTTCAAAATGCCGTTTATTGGCCTGCGTGCGTCAACATCAGCTGAAAAACTGTTCATTTGGGCCGAAAAATGCTGTAGTCATTAGCCCGCCGGTGACAGCATCTATAACGTGTCACACAAACTGATGAAGAAGTGAATACACACACACACACACACACGTAGTCTTTGTTTTCTAGGATAAAACAGGCGCTTCCTCACCCAATGGAAGTGACCGCCCCTAATCAACTCAGGTCCCAGGTTGTAGACTGTACACCTAAGCTCTTATTGTACAGTTCGGGAAACAAAGTGTGTGTGACTGACCAAGACGACTGGATCTTTTTCAGTTATTAGCGGATGATTTATAAGCACACCAGATTCTTAAGAGGGTAATTCAACCGACTTAAAACATCATTCTTATTCACTACCAGACAATATATACAAATAAACCCTGAGCTACACCGGCCATAAACACACAACCAGACATTTTTCACAACCATTATCCAGCAACACAGGAGATAGTGCTTGTACTCAGTGAAATATTACATCCGTTTCGAAGTATTACACGAACACTTAATATTACCGCGAGTGGTGACGATACAACCAGGAAACTCATCTTCCAGTGTAGTTGTCTAGGAGGATAAGGTGGCAACGATAAGTGTCTACAGGCAGGAGAGATGAGACAAGCTGAGGTTACCGATACAGTAAACGTTGAAGGTTCACAAACGATCGTAAGATGAACGTTCCTCGTAACTTATGGTGTAAGAATGAAACTAACTGGACGTCAAAACGAGTCAAAATTATACTGACACAATATCTTGACTAATAATGTTCACAGAGGATCAGTTAAGAGACCAAATTAAGGTGGAAAAGCTCCGGTAATATATTATATTTTATTCTAACTGGTGATAAAAGTAAAGTAAATAGTTAACGTATATTAATATAATTCTTAGGTTATATTTGGGGTGTTATAAATATGTTTTAGCTTAAGTGAACCAGTTACACTACTCTGTGAAGCCTGACTTTGATTTTCACGTGGTAAAAAATCTCGTTGTGTTTGACCCTGACCTTTCAAACAACTCAACCAAAAACACTGAGTTTCCTGGATGACCGCAAAGAAATACTCGTTCGGTAGATGAGTGTGAGAGTGAAACTGGTTCCCATAGGCCTGACGGTCCATAAAATAAACAAGGAGGTATAGAGCGTCGCCTGAAACTCATTCGACTGCTTTCCTTCGCTTCCCAAACTTTAAGGACCAAATTCAGAGATGGATAAACTGAAGTTGCCCTAAGGCTCGAACCAGCGACCCTTAAGAGATGATGTGAGTGATGTCTCCACTGGGCCACCCAACTCCATAAGAGCATAACATACGTAAAAAAAAATCTCTATAAACTAATGTTGTGTTAATGTTAGGTTAGGTTAGGTTGTTGGTATTACTGCCCTTCAATAACTAAGGTCTTTCAGGTCGTATTCTCCATCAATAAATACACAAGACCAACAACAAATATCAGGAGACACACCTCTAACCTACAGGTATTTGAGACGAATGTTGCCGAGTATAAAAAAAAAAATCACTTCCCGATAAACTGACCGTCATGGAAGGAAACATACAGTGATACGCATTATGGTAATCACATCAAGTTACACAACACAACTTAAAACAACAACTCACTACTGAATGGTAAAATGAGCCCCCCCCCAAAAAAAATCTTAATGGACCCTAAACAATCCTAAAGAAAATATTCAACCAAGATTGGTGCCCATTAGGAATTTGGAACTATTAAGACTGGGGGCCCAATAGAATTAGGGCATATTTGACACTTAAACCATCTCATTTCACCTACCTTATCCACGACACAACCAGGAACATCGGTTCATACACAGCAGAGATCAATAGTTTCATACACAAGGGACAGTTTACACACGGCGTAGTAGAATCATACACAAGAGAACGTACAGTATATAGTATACACCAAGACGGCGGCGATAAGATCACATACACACAGAAGGACAGAAATAAACACACACGCACAAATAGACAGCCCGACAGTAACAGAACCCGTCAAGTCTGTCCAAAAGCTGATGGTTTACGCTACACTCCACACTGAGGTGACTTTCAATTACACATGAAGGTCGGGGCCAGTGGAACATATAAGCAATAGAGATTATTATGTATACTCACCGGGGCCAGCTGACTAGGCTCCCACACGGCTCCTCGCTCCTCTTCCTCTCTTCCCGGTGGTGTGTCTCCAGGCGGATTAGGTCACGTTGCTCTCTCACTGACCTGTCATACACTTCTGTCTTGTTTCTTCATTTCTTCGGGTTGTTAAGACACGTTTATGACGGCGTTAAGAGTGTTATGCCTTTATGTTTGGGTAAGGAAGACGACCCGTGGTGTTGGGTACATGAAGTTGTTGTTCATGATTCTCCCAGATGGTGATGGAGTTTTCGATGATTCTCCCAAGTGGTGATGGAGTTGTCGATGATTCTCCCAGATGGTGATGGAGTTGTCGATGATTCTCCCAAGTGGTGATGGAGTTGTCGATGATTCTCCCAGGTGGTGATGGAGTTGTAGATGATTCTCCCAGATGGTGATGGAGTTGTAGATGATTCTCCCAGGTGGTGATGGAGTTGTCGATGATTCTCCCAAGTGGTGATGGAGTTGTCGATGATTCTCCCAGATGGTGATGGAGTTGTCGATGATTCTCCCAGATGGTGATGGAGTTGTTGATGATTCTCCCAGATGGTGAAGGAGTTGTCGATGATTCTCCCAGATGGTGATGGAGTTGTCGATGATTCTCCCAGGTGGTGATGGAGTTGTCGATGATTCTCCCAGATGGTGATGGAGTTGTCGATGATTCTCCCAGATGGTGATGGAGTTGTCGATGATTCTCCCAGATGGTGAAGGAGTTGTCGATGATTCTCCCAGATGGTGATGGAGTTGTCGACTACTCTCCCAGAGGGTCAGACGATGATGCAAACACCCAACGTTCCCTGAAATAAGAGTGAGTTGTGTAGGTGGTTCATCTTCCACGAATTTTAGAGGTCGTCTGTCGGATAGAGACGCCTCCTCCTAACCAGTATTAATTCAAGTACACTTTATGCTCATTAAACTTAATCTTATATTCATTTCATATTTCCACACAAGACCTTCTGCAGCAACAGAGTTTGTTTACGTGTATCAGCTGTAACCCGCCAACACACGCATAGTTATCACCACTAGAAGTTGTTCAAAAACATTACTCATTCATCTTAGGATTGAATTTATCAACTGTTATAAGACACTTTCAGCAGACACCAGAAAGAGATCGGAGGCCTTTCGAATGAGGTGTTTTAGGTGAATGTTAAGAATAAGCTACACTGACAGGAAAATAATTGAAGAAGTACTAAGATTAGATAAAAATTCAAGAGAAATACTTGAAATGTACAGAAAAAAAAGAAGAAAATGAGATACTTGGTCATATAATTAGGGATGAGGAGATAACAGAAATAATAATGGGTAAAGTTGAGGGTAGGAGAGCCAGGGGAAGGCAGAGACTGAGGTGGATGAATGATATTAAAAACTGTGTCCCCAGAGAGATACAAACCTTAGAGGATTGGTAAAAACAGCCCGAGAACGTTTAGAGAGGAAGACTGTGGTCGCCAACCCTCAGATATGAGGACGGTACTCTGAAGACATTTTTATTTTGGTAATATAGATAGTATATATTTGTTAATTATAATATTCTAAACACTCATAATAACACATTTTAAGAGAATAAAGAGTTCATATATGAGTTCAAGTTTATTGTTTATCACTGATGATGTGTAGTAAATAGTAGCTAAAAGGGTTCCAGAAGTAATACAGAAGATAACGCCAAAGATGGCTCCCACACGAGGATGCAGCACACAACATCACGCCGCAGCACAGAAAAGGACAACATCACGCCGCAGCACAGAAAAGGACAGTTTGGGCGCCACTGAAATCCATCCTTTGCACTTTCCTAACTATAAAATTCGGCACCCATTCACAACCAGGTCGGCAAGAGATGCTTTGGGCACGAACCAGTGATCTTTAGGACAGGAAGTGAGTGCTGTATCCACTCGGCCATGAACGTAAAATACTATAAAACGAATAAAATATTAAATTATATCCAACACCATACAGGCAGCAGCGCCTCTACCACGCACACATGAACCTCCCAGCCTGAACTATTTACGTCCAGAATTAGGCTGGACCAACACCGACATATGTTCAGCTACAGCGAATAATACCCTCTTAGCACCATATGTCATCTACTGGGTGATAAATGTGGCTGGTTTATATCTGGTGAATGATGCTCTACCCTATAAACCACGTCATAACAACAACACTAACCACGTCATAACAACAACACTATAACACAAGAAACATTCCGAGGAAATAGATAACAAATTACACCCCCACCCCTCTCCCTAACAAGACCCCCACCCCCTCCTAACAAGACCCCCCACCTCCCTAACAAGACCCCCCACCCCTTCTAACAGACCCCCACCCCCCTTCCTAACAAGCCCCCCTCAACCCAAGTACAAGATGCGTGATAATGCCGTAAGTATCCCGGGAATCTTTACTGTTCATACAAGAGCCTTTGTTTACTCAGTACCTGCCAGCTGTGACTAAGAGAGACGACAATAACAACATGACTGAGTTGGAAGCTGATAAGGGGGGAGGAGAACACGCCATTAATTACTTGTTGGAAAGATTCACATCCAGTAACAACTACGTCACAACACCCAATAACTACTTTACAGCTCCAAGCAATCAAACTACGTCAGCTCACCCAGCAACCAAACAACAGCTACGTCATCTCACCCAGCAACCAAACAACAACTACGTCATCTCACCCAGCAACCAAACAACAACTACGTCATCTCACCCAGCAACCAAACAACAACTACGTCATCTCACCCAGTAACCATACAACAACTACGTCACCTCACCCAGCAACCATACAACAGCTACGTCATCTCACCCAGCAACCAAACAACAGCTGCGTCATCTCACCCAGCAACCATCTACGGATGTAATAAACGTCTATTCATTCTCAATATGTAAACTAAGCCCCACCCACATTCTCTCGTATAAGGCTACGATTGGCTACCACGACAGCCAATAACAAACACTGCCTAGTTTGGTCACCTCACTGTTCTGCTGTACTTTTTCACTGCTTGTGTTAGTCATTATTAACAGTGATTAGTAAGTAGTTTTATGGTTCCTAGGAGTGCAAGTTCGAAACTGTTTGTTGTGAAACAGATCTAACGAGATGGTGATAAAGTCGGGTCGTAAAGTGAGGGTCACAAACACATGCTGACTCAGGCCAGCCCAGGGTGGAGACGGTTCTTGATTACCCTGTCAAGAAGGTGACCCCCAGGCGCGCACTAACACCACCTGCGCTGCCACCCCACCTGCGCTCCTCAAGTATACATCATCATTATCACCCCTACCACCCACTACACTACAACACCTATACACTACAACACCTATACCATGCATGTCACTATCACCACCTATATTAATTAAACACACACACACACACACACACACACACACACACACACACACACACACACGTGGTCATGGAATTAAACTGCATCTAAAATTCAGTCGCGTTGCCCTAACTATATAATTGCCGTACAGCCATCATGATTATATAATTAAATGAATAATAATTAATATATTTATGCATAATTATGAACAGATGCGTCTTAGTATTCAGTAGAGAGGGGTTTAACAGGAGTACAGTACACGTGTTGATAAGGAGGAGGGTGTAAGGGGGAAGATGAGAGAGGGAGAATGTGAGGAGGAAGATGAGGAATACAGGGAGAAGGATGCAATAAGAAGGAAGAGGATATACCCGACCTTGAGGCACTCCGGCTGAGGGATAACTCTTGGCCATCTCTCTCTCTCTCTCTCCTTCATAAGCCTCACAAAAGTGGGTGTAAATGTGGCATCT
The DNA here is from genome assembly GCF_018991925.1 of Homarus americanus. Taxonomy (NCBI): domain Eukaryota; kingdom Metazoa; phylum Arthropoda; class Malacostraca; order Decapoda; family Nephropidae; genus Homarus; species Homarus americanus. Next base: position 89,131 of record NW_024751942.1, read on the forward strand.
TATTGGTGTAAATATGTTTCTTGTTTTTAACTGTAAATGTGTAATTATGGAATGTTTTTATATATTTATGGCACCTCTGTAAATGTAAAGAAAGAGTTGTCTGCGTGTAAATACAATAACATCTAAGTTGTAAAAATCATAACATTGGTTGTATTTAAATGGAAACAAATAGTTCTCTATGTGTAAGTTGTAAATTATTAGTAATATTATTTGTAAGTAAATGTAAACAGTATTATGAGTTGTGGGTTAAGACATTCTTATAGGATTCAACCCTCACCCATAACCAGTAAATGACCCAATCGTATGTTAATTAAGTACACGTATCAAACATGTGCAATAATTATCAACCACGTTACGTAGTTGATAATGAGTTGTTCCCACGTGGGTGTAAACAGGGTGAGGGGGCAGGGCAGGTGAACACAGTATATCAACCATCAGTGGTGTCATCACATGTTAAGAGCGTGAGGGTATCTCGTCACCACCACCCTCACCACCACATCACCATCACCACCCTCCCCTCACCACCACTTGTCTTCTCAGAGTGATCACGCACTGTCCACGCGCAGCTCACAAGATGACTCGGTGATAGTGTCCCGGTCGCAACAGCACCAGCAAAAATATTCGGAAATTGTTGTTGACAAGAGATAAAGTATTGATTTGACTTTTCATTTTTTATCAGTTAGTAGGAACAGAACACTTGGGTACTGACAACAAGTGACCTACATGTACACAACTGGTTAATAGCTTCGAGGGATTTCTTTTTACTTATTATTATTATCATTATTATTAGTATCAATTAATATTACGATCATCATTTATTGGATTATTATCACAATTCCTTATGGTATTATTATTATTATTACTACCACTGCTAATGTTAGTATGGCTACCATCATTTCTATTGTCATTATTAAGTATTATTAATGGTATTTCATTCTTATTGATTTCTATTTTCATCGTTTTTTCTTGTGTGTGTGTGTGTGTGTGTGTGTGTGTGTGTGTGTGTGTGTGTGTGTGTAATGGGGTAAGAGGCAGAATGTAATGACATGTAAAGAGCTTCTCTCAGCATACGAGAGCACAACCTGACACCTGCAAGGACAGGTAACTGTAAATTGGCTTTCACCTGAGTGCCACACCTGCCCTTGACTGGCATCAGCTGGCCATCACTGGTCCCTTAGGAGAGAGAGAGAGAGAGAGAGAGAGAGAGAGAGAGAGAGAGAGAGAGAGAGAGAGAGAGAGAGAGAGAGAGAGAGAGAGAGAGAGAGAGAGAGAGAGAGAGAGAGAGAGAGAGAGAGAGAGAGAGAGGTAAAAACTGAAAGACAAATGGCTTAAAGAACGACAAACAAAATCTCTCCCTCCTAACGAGTATATTCCTCTATCTTTATAATCTTTCTTATTTTCTCTCTTCATCCATCCATCCATCTATCAGTTTGTCACTTGATGCAATTCCAAACTTTCCAACGACAAAAATAAAAAGTAAATAACTATACCTTGCTAACAAATCACTAGGCAAAATATACCTGTTATACTACCATACACACCTGTCTCCCGCATATAAGTTTCCGGGTATAACGAGGAACTATCAACAGGAAAGAGACACGCAAAAAATATACCCTAGTATATCGTATTTCTGTGATCTTCCTCCCACAGGAGTTTCAAAGTCTAAGGGTTAGCGACCACGGCCCACACACACACACACACACACACACACACACACACACACACACACACACACTAATAAGTCTTTATCTAATCACCCCATAATCAGTATCTCTCTAACCCAGAGTTTCCCGTTCATGTAAAATATTAAGTACTCGTGTAAATTCTCTCCTCCACCCCAAAAAAATAAAACTAATAACGAAAGCAAACACAAACCTATTATCAAAGTAGCAAACACAACAACAACACTAATAACAATAATAACAATAAAATAATAATAATAATAAAAAATAATGATAATAAACATAATAATAATAGTAATAATACAATATCAAAATAAATATAAAACAATAATAATAATAATAAATAATAACAATAGCGATAAGTGAACAGATAAGTCGAGAGGTTTTGCACTATTGCGTCTGTCTGCTACCTGGTGTTAGTCACTACATTATCGCCACCTGTGCCTTCAGTAACTATCAAGGTGACTATCTGTGACGTCTTATGAGTTCCTCTGTATCTGATGAACATGTAGTGACAATAAAATAAGATAACGATACTAATAATAACGATAACAATGATGATAAGAATAATAATGATAATAATTATAATAAGTGACAATATTAAGACCAATATTAGTTGTAATAATAATAATAATAATCACCTGGAGTTGTCATTTTGATCACCTTAAGTTAAATAACATTATGAGCACCTGTGAGTCGCCATGGATAATATAAGCACCTGTGAGTCGCCATGGGTAATGTAAGCACCTGTGAGTCGCCATGGGTAATATAAGCACCTGTGAGTCGCCATGGGTCATATAAGCACCTGTAAGTCGCCATGGGTCATAAAAGCACCTGTGAGTCGCCATGGGTAATGTAAGCACATGTGAGTCGTCATGTGGTAATATAAGCACCTGTGAGTCGCCATGGGTAATATAAGCACCTGTGAGATGTCTGGCCACACTATGAGTACCTGTCCTATAACTTCTCACCAGGTTCTAAAGTTACCGGGTGAACACTCGTTTGACCTTTGACCTGGAAGTGTAGCCTTGACCTTCATGATATGGACGCGGGAGTTCGTGACACATCATGGTGACACTAACCTTTCCGGGAATTATCACCCAAATCCCTTTACTGGTTCAAAAGGTAGAGAGCGGACGGGAAATGTTGCAAGGAGCCAGCGACCACGAGGCCAAAGCATCGACTATATATTTCTCCTTCAGTAATAATAAAAAGAAATATATACATTAATAATCATTATATCAATATAAATTATGTATAACCTATTGATAACATCTGTGTGTGTACAGCCTTGTATAGGCTTGGTGAGATGCGCTAGTAGTTTTTACCTTTGTTACTGTATTAGTACATGGGATATACTATAGTAAGTGTTTATTGCTACGATGTACTGTATCGTCTAACGACTGTAATGAAGTAATGCAATAATAATGATGACAATAATAAAGATAGTAATAATAATGGCAGTAATGATAATAATAACAATATTAATAATACTAATAAAAAACCAATAATAATAACAATAATAATAATAATAATATTATTACTATTATAATTATAAAATAATAGTATTAATAACAGTATTAATACTGCTACTAATATTAATAGTAAATAAATGAGTGAAACATTCTCACAACTGTCTGAGACAGATCGGACGAAGACCATAACGATCAAGGTTGAGTAACGTTACGCTCCTCAGATATTGACTCAAGGAAACAGATGCAGGCGTGAGCACATCACTTGAGGAACACCCGTTATATATAAAATCAAATTTCAACATAATGACTTCAGGAAATAGGTGCAGTCATAAGAGCACCAGCTAATGAACACCAGTCATACAAAAAAGAAATCATCCACTGACTCGAGGAAACAGCACTAAACACGAGAGTTCCCCTTGAGGAACACCCGGCATGCATAAAACCAAACACAATCGCATATGTAATGTGTTCCCTCGCCCAAGATTGGAAGTCGAACAGGAGTCATAAATCTAGTATTATAAAGATGGAAAATATCAATGATCGAAAGTGACTTTAATATTCACGACTTGAAGCTGTTTATCAAATTTCATTTCGAAATGTAAGGCCCATGTTAAGTTATTGAACATAAGAAGCATTTAGTCGGGAAGGACCAGGATGACACTTATCTCTCCTCAAATAATTATTCAAACAGATGTAAACAAAAGGACGTCGCTACAAGAACACTCACGATGCAAAAACTTCAGATACTGACTCAGGAAAACAGATGTGGACACAAGTACAGTATACCACTTGGGGGAACACCCGTCATGCATAAAAACCTTAAAAAAATACTCAAATATTGACTCAAGGAAGCACACGCCGACCTAGCATTCCCAGCTGAGGAACACCCAGCCACTCATAAGACAAACACTCACTTACCCAAGGAAACAGATACGTAAATAACGGCCCCACACGAGGAACACTCTACTATGCATAAAAATCAAATAACGAAATAAATAAAACCTGAGGTACTAACTCAAGGAAACAGGCTAGGACACACGCCGCCCACTTCAGGAACACACACACCTTGCATAAAAACCAGCAGCCTGGGATTAAGACCAACAATGGATTTAAATTAAAGCAGAATATCAGGGTGCAAGGACGAGGACGCTCAGTTGTTTTGTAGCTCGTTAACTAGCCTTGAAGGGCCTTGCAAGGTCGTCCACTCAGCCCGTAATGAACAGCTCGGAACCTTAGTGGACGTCTACAGAGTCGTAGTGTTAATCTATACTGATGTGTTTAGAGTAAACCTGTAAAAAAATCATACCGTGTTTATGTGTAAGTGATCGATCTGTTTAGTCTTGAAGATCTCATTTATTGTAAATGTCTTAAGAGTTTGGTAGTTCAGTGTATTTCTGAGGGCTCAGTCAGTGTAAATCAGTAAGTGGATCACCCTTTGTAAATCTATAATCTAAGTTACATCTGTAAATGGACAATACGGAACCTAAGATTCCCCATTCCCCAAATATGTAACTGTATATTTTCAGCCTTCTGGCTGCCAAGCTCTTTCAATAAACCGTTTATTATTATTATTTATTATTATTATTATTAAGAAAAAATAATGTGAGTTTCAACATCTAATTTTCTATGAATACTTAACAAGTATATAATTTCCAAGGCACCTCACGCAATGCTTTAAGTGATGTGTCATTGTTATTGTACAGAAGGGAGACACGTGCTGTATGTATGATGTGGTATGTGTATACTGTGTACGTTGTTTCTGCAGTACTGTGCACCCGTTAATGTTGTTTTATTACTATTAACAGAATTAGTATTTTCATTAGTATTATAAATATTTATCCTCATAAGATAGACAGACAGACGCAAGAATGAATTACAGGGGACTATAAACAACGATATGCCTCAGTCTTTAAGTCGGGGTTTAAACAAGAAACAACAAATGGCGGCAGTTTATTTATTAACACACATCGCACTTCCTGGCATTCTGGTCACGCCCACTGACGTCAAAACTTCGTCATGCTTGTAAGAACTGTCGGGTGAATGGTGGTGGTGAGTGATGGGTGGTGGTGAGTGATGGGTGGTGGAGAGTGGATGGGTAGTGGTGAGTGGATGGGTGGTGGTGAGTGATGGGTGTTGGTGAGTGATGGGTGGTGGAGAGTGGATGGGTGGTGGTGAGTGATGGGTGGTGGTGAGTGATGGGTGGTGGTGAGTGATGGGTGGTGGTGTGGGTGGTGGTGAGTGATGGGTGGTGGTGGTGATGGGTGGAGAGTGGATGGGTGGTGGTGAGTGGATGGGTGGTGGTGAGTGGATGGGTGGTGGTGAGTGATGGGTGGTGTGGTGGTGGATGGGTGGTGGTGGTGGATGGGTGGTGGAAGTGGATGGGTGGTGGTGGTGATGGGTGGTGGTGGTGATGGGTGGTGGTAAGTGATGGGTGGTGGTGAGTGATGGGTGGTGGTGAGTGATGGGTGGTGGAGAGTGATGGGTGGTGGGATGGTGGTGGTGAGTGATGGGTGGTGGTGAGTGGATGGGTGGTGGTGAGTGATGGGTGGTGGAAGTGGATGGGTGGTGGTGAGTGATGGGTGGTGGAGTGGATGGGTGGTGGTGAGTGATGGGTGGTGGTGAGTGGATGGGTAGTGAGTGGATGGGTGGTGGTGAGTGGATGGGTGGTGGTGAGGTGGATGGGTGGTAGTGATGAGTGATGGCAGTAGTGGTGAGTGATGGGTGGTGGAGAGTGATGGGTGGTGGATGGGTGGTGGTGAGTGATGGGTGGTGGTGAGTGGATGGGTAGTGGTGGGTGATGGGTGGTGGAGAGTGGATGGGTGGTGGAGAGTGATGGGTGGTGGAGAGTGGATGGGTGGTGGTGAGTGAATGGGTGGTGGTAGTGGATGGATGGTGGTGAGTGGATGGGTGGCTGGTGAGTGGATGGGTGGTAGTATAGTGATGAGTGATGGCAGTAGTGGTGAGTCATGGGTGGTAGTAGTGGTTGTAGTGGTAATGAACAATGGGTGATGACAAGTTAAAGATCGTGGAGGAAATGGGTGGTGGTGAGGGTTGGGAGGACAAGCAAGTAGGCGAGAGACGATGCGGAGGGTGAGATGACGGTGGGCGGGTGGAGGCGGTAGGATGGTGGGCGGGTGGAGGCGGTAGGATGGTGGGCGGGTGGAGGCGGTAGGATGGTGGGCGGGTGGAGGCGTTAGGACGGTGGGCGGAGAGCTGGATGACGGGATGCTGTCAATGTGTGTTGGCCATTACGACGTGGATCTTTGCTTAATTCCGTGAAAAACTCATCGCTGATCCTCCATCTCTCTCGCCCGTGTGCCTGACAGAGGGAGGGGTAATGCATGGACAAACACTTTACCTGCGATCACACAATTTCAAGGACACGAATTCCTCTTGGTTGACGAGATTCACAGTTGTAGTATTATGGAATTTTCCCTTGAGTATAATAACTACCCAGGTAAACGCTGAAACATACCCCATTATAAGGCTCGTCCGACTATTATACTGGACAGGGTGAAGCAACACTGTAGTCTCCAATGTTTCGGGCATTTACTGAATCGTGAATGTTGTATATTTTCAACAAAAATATCGTAGTATGTTATATTTTCAACTTGATCATCGAAGCATTATAAATTGTAAATAAATTCATCAGAGCATTATATACTTTGAACATATTCTTTCTGAAAGAGAAGTGAGCGAGTTTATATTTAAAACGTGAAACTTATGTGAATTTTAAATGTATGTCAACGTTACAGAGAACAGTGACTTCCTTCCTCAAAAATATAAATTAGAAAATAATTCCCTGCCAATATAAACAAGAGACCATTGTGTATCTCTATAAGTCACGCCATAATGAGGAATACCAACGTATTTCAACCAATAGTTAATATCTAAGATAAAAAATCAGAAATAAATTCATACCCGAAATATATTCCGTGGTCAGAATATACCGAAATATACTGTACTTCAAACACACAGTTGATCAACAAAGGCGCCGTTATAATTCACTCAGGAATTTTCAATATCAGACCATAACGCAATACAGTTATCAAGATGGAACTCGGGGACACAGATGAGCTAGCCCCCGGGGGACACAGATCAGCTAGCCCCCGGGGGACACAAGTCAGCTAGGCCCTGGAGGGGCACAGGTGAACTAGCCCTCCGGGGACACAGGTCAATAACTCCCAGGTGACACACGTAGGGTGGGGTGGCGCCGAGTCGTCCACAGTGTCACCATCAAAGTCGTGTCACAGACGGAGGTGTTATGGAATTTAAGCTGGATCGATGTACACAAGGCTCCCGTGTTTACCAGAACAATCCCCCGTCACGCACCCACCACCTCCTAACTACTCAATACTTGTTTACATCGCCAACAAACACACCCCTGTCCACCCCCCCACCGGCCACCTTTAGATCCATTAGTCATCACAAACTCTCATTCATCTGTGTCATGCATTTTTGTTAGGTCAGGAATTCATTTCTTTTATTCATCTTCAAGCGAGTATGTATTCTTTCCAGTCGAGACATGGTAATATATAATTTACTTTAGTATACATACATACATACATACATACATACATAGGTATTAGGTAAGGTAGCACTATGCATCTTGATCAATTATTCATCTCTACTCTTTCTTAAAACGTGTATAATAACATATATAATATACTGAATATTAATGTGTTATTAATTTTATTAATTCTACCCTGTCTACAATGATAAATAAACCACCACATGAATTATAATATGTCAGATTATGTTAGATTAAACTATATTAAGTTGGGTTAGGTTATGGTTGGCTAGGTTGGGTTAGGTTATGGTTGGCTAGGTTGGGTTAGGTTACGGTTGGCTAGGTTGGGTTAGGTTATGGTTGGCTACGTTGGGTTAGGTTACGGTTGGCTAGACTGAGTTAGAATAGATTCCCGAAGACACTACAAGAATCAACAAAGGTGTCGTGAGCGCGTGAAGTACAAGACATGTGGTCATTAACATATTACCTGTATGTACCTAAGTTACTGCGGGGAAGTTATGTGGTAAACCAACTAGACGTTTTCAAAAGTTACTGGCTGACAATCTATCTATCTATCTACCTATCTATCTATCTATCTATCTACCTATCTATCTACCTATCTATCTACCTATCTATCTATCTATAACTTTACTTTGCTCTCTGGCTACCTTCTCCGTCTCACCCTTCTTATCTGCTTCTGTAATATCTCTGTTTGTGTCTATATCTCTCTCTTTCTTTTCTCCTCTTTCTCTCTCTTTTATTTTAACCTATTATCTCTCCCCAAGGCCACATCTCGCCAGGGTTAACCAGGTAAGATGTTCCGGGGAGTGAAGTGGTCGGCCCCCAAGGCACTGACGTCCCTCTCTTTAACACATGTTTTGGAGAGGAGTTCCGCAGGGCGAGTTATTATCTCCTTCCTCAGCCTTTTTCTTCTGCCTACATCTACAATTATTTTTTTTTTCCATATCTCCATCACTTGTTATGCCCCCTTCTCTTGTTCTTCTCCACCCTCCTCCTATTCTTCCTTCATTTCATCTTTTTCCTCCCCCAATTAACTTTTTTTTTCTCTTTCACATTGACTTCTTCTTTGTTCTTTTATCATTCCTCTTCTTTTCCCACCTCCTCCTATTACACCATCACTGATTCTTTCTCCCTCTCTTTTACTCCCTCCTTCCCCTTCCCTTCCTCTACCTCTTTACCCCCCCTTCCTTTACTTCTTTCTTCCCCTCCCTTCCTCTTCATCCTCCATCGACTTCTTCATTTCCTTCCCTTCACCTACTCCTCCGTTCCTCAATTTCTCTGTCCTCCCTTCTCTCATACTTCCTCCTCCTACTCGACCTCCTCCTCCTTGCTCTAGGGACGTACCAGGCAAGGCGAGACGTCCTTGGCATACGGACATGAATGCAACACGACTACGGAAGACAGACACTCAGTTACCTGTATTGTGTTACCTGGTTCTTTTACCTGTTGCCTCGTTTGTGCTTTAAGGAAGTTGAGTGTTTGTTATGTTTGTGATTGTTGTTGTTTTTAGAGTAACGGTGTTTGTTTGTTTTATCTTAGGGAGAGTAGGTATGTATTTAAGGAATATTGTTGTTTGTTTATTTTTTGTGTTCTCGAGTGAGTTGAGTGTTTGTTTGTTTTTCAAGGGTAACGGTGGTTTTTTTTTTATTGGGTGTATTTGTTCTTGGTTTGTTTTTGACGGTTTTATTATTTTTTTAATTCAAGCAAGAGGAGTGTTTGTTTATTTGTATGTGGGTGTTTTTTTTTTCACCCTCAAGTTTATTTGTTTGTTTGTTTTTGTCTTTTTGTGTACCAGGAACTCAGAGGGTATTTTTTTCTTCTAAGTTTAACTGTCTTTGTGTGTGTGTGTGTGTGTGTGTGTGCGTGTGTGTGTTAGGAAAACAAAGCGCTATTACTTAACTCAAAAAAGGTTATATAATCGTACTCAAAGGGGTTAAATAATCGTACTCAAAAGGGTTAAATAATCGTACTCAAGTGCTTAACGATACTTTATTTTTTTCCACAATTTAAAACAGGACAGCAATTATCGTGCGGTTTAAGGACACAGCGTTGGTTTAAGGACGCAGCATTAGTTTAAGGACACAGCGTTGGTTTAAAGACACAGCACTGGTTTAAGGACGCAGCATTAGTTTAAGGACACAGCGTTGGTTTAAGGTCGTGGCGTTGGTTTAAGGTCGTGGCGTTGGTTTAAGAACACAGCGTTGGTTTAAGGACACAGCGTTGGTTTAAGGTCGTGGCGTTGGTTTAAGGTCGTGGCGTTGGTTTAAGAACACAGCGTTGGTTTAAGGACACAGCGTTGGTTTAAGGATACAGCGTTGGTTTACCCGGACGCAGCGTTGGTTTAAGGCACAGCATTGGTTGGGTGCAGCGTTGGTTAAGGACTGGCATTAGTTTAAGGACACAGCGTTGGTTTAAAGAATACAGCGTTGGTTTAAGGACACAGCATTGGTTTAGGACAGCGTTGGTTTAAGGTCGTGGCGTTGGTTTAAGGTCGTGGCGTTGGTTTAGGACAGCGTTTGGTTTAAGGACCTTGGCGATTAGTTTAGGACTTTAGCGTTGGTTTAAGGACACAGCGTTGGTTTTAGAACACAGCGTTGGTTTAGAACACAGCGTTGGTTTAAAGAAGACACTGGCGTTGGTTTAGGACACAGCGTTGGTTTAAAGAACACTGGCGGTGGTTTAAGAATGCAGCGTTGGTTTAAGGACACAGCGTTGGTTTAAGAACGCAGCGTTGGTTTAGAGCAGCGTTGGTTTAAGGTCGTGGCGTTGGTTTTAAGGTCGTGGCGTTGGTTTAAGGTCGTGGCGTTGGTTTAAGATGTGGCGTTGGTTTAGGACACAGCATTAGTTTAGGACACAGCGTTGGTTTAGAATACAGCGTTGGTTTAAGGACACAGCGTTGGTTTAAGGACACAGCGGTGGTTTAGGTCGTGGCGTTGGTTTTAGGTCGTGGCGTTGGTCTAAAGACACAGCGTTGGTTTAAGGACACAGCGTTGGTTTAAGGACACAGCATTGGTTTAAGGACACAGCGTTGGTTTAAGGACACAGCATTAGTTTAAGGACACAGCGTTGGTTTAAGGTCGTGGCGTTGGTTTAAGGTCGTGGCGTTGGTTTAAGAACACAGCGTTGGTTTAAGGACACAGCGTTGGTTTAAGGACGCAGCATTAGTTTAAGGACACAGCGTTGGTTTAAGGACACAGCGTTGGTTTAAGAAGACAGCGTTGGTTTAAGGACACAGCGTTGGTTTAAGAAGACAGCGTTGGTTTAAGGACACAGCGTTGGTTTAAGAAGACAGCGTTGGTTTAAGGTCGTGGCGTTGGTTTAAGGACGCAGCGTTGGTTTAAGAAGACAGCGTTGGTTGTTTCATTGTGTAAGGAAGAAGCGTGACTCCTTGACTTGACCGCTGACGTCTTAAGAACATATTTTTTCTCTCATTTCTTTGTTATGTCAGTCGGTGGCAGGTGATGTTTCCCTGTTATCCTGTATTACTGTGCTGTTTGAGGTGTAACTAAAATTTGAGTGCTACTTATCCATGCTACTTATCCCGGATTGACATGTTGTTTGATAGGTAACTACTGGTTTGAGTGTTACTTTAGGATTGACTGTTGCTTGAGGGGTAAGTACTAGATTGAGTGTTACTTATTCGGGATGACTGTCTTGAGGGTAACTACTGGTTTGAGTGTGACTTTAGGATTGACTGTTGCTTGAGGGGTAAGTACTAGATTGAGTGTTACTTATTCGGGATGACTGTCTTGAGGGTAACTACTGGTTTGAGTGTGACTTTAGGATTGACTGTTGCTTGAGGGGTAAGTACTGGAGTGAGTGTTACTTATTCGGGATGACTGTCGCTTGAGGGTAACTACTGGTTTGAGTGTTACCTATCCAGATTAAAATGTCGCTCGAGGGTTGACTACTACAATCTTGGGTTATTTGTAAATTAAGTGTTGCTTGAAAGTTACTTACGATAACATTAATGTTGTTTGTTCCTGTCAAAACAAAATATCACCAAATATATCTATCTATTGTGTCTGTCTGTCTCCAATCATCTAATTTAAGACCAGTTTGACTCATTGTTTTCATAATTATTTTTTCACTGAGAATTATCAATGGTAGTTCAGTAATTCCGTTAATATCCGTGAGAGGTCAAGGTCACACACGCATCAGGGTTAAAACCAAACCCAACACGTACAACACAAGTTTTACCACACCCAAAAATTAAATACTATCGACAGAAAAAACAAAGATTTTCTTCAGCTTAATTCTAAATCTTTGAGCTTCATGGACTAAGCTGATTTTCACGATTTTTAAGAGTCATTATGGGGGGGTCAAATCAGGTCATGGGATGGTCAAAATAAGTCATGGTCAAGGCAGGTCATGAGGTCCAATAAACATTTGGTGGGTTTTAGACACTACCATCAAACTGAGCAATATTCCCTTGAGGTTATAAATATATTTTTGTTCTAAATCACCCAAACGTTACACCCATAACCACACATAATGACTCAACAGTTTTTTTAATTCATTTTTGCTTTTTTTTTTAACTTTCTTGAATTGTATCGGTTTTATTTTTATTTTATTTACACCTTTTCTTAATTTCTATACCACCTTTAGCTTCTATTTTCAGTATTTTCTTCTTTATTTTCTTGTTTGGTGAAGAACACAGATTCACAAATGACTAAAAAATATTCAAGACACACTAACATCGACCCCGGAAGTTCACACACACACACAGACACACACACTACGCACACACACACACACACACACACACACACACACTACGCACACACACACACACACACTACACACACACACACACTACACACACCAGGAGGTGAATCATCACACCCTAAATAACACTATACTGGCAGCATTAAATGTGTGGCGGCAGCAGCAGCGCCTCTGAAGGACACCATCACCTCACAGTACCCCCAAGGAGACAACCTCAACGTAGCTTATGACTGAATCACTCCGGAAATGCCTTATTTAAGTATGGGCGTCACAGGTCCTAAATAACTCCTTTCTGTTGTTAGTGTTTCCCCGATAGTAAACAACCCGATGACATATGCAGTAGAGGGACGTGGTTACCAACCCTCAGACATAATGAGGATGGTACCTTGATGTATTGATGAATTATTTAAATCATCGTCCTCAAAGGGTTAAACCATTGCCCTTAAAGGGTTTAATCATCGGTGTAAAGGGTGAAACCATTTTCCTCAAAGGGTTAAACCATTGACCTTAAAGGGTTTAATCATCGTCCTAAAGGGTTAAACCATCGTCCTCAAAGGGTTAAACTATTGCCCTTAAAGGGTTAAATCATCGTCTTCAAAGGGTTAAATGAAATGACTAAGGAGAATATCATCGAAGTGCTGTTCAGTGTGTCGGTCTGCTTGTCTATTGGTATAAAAATAATGTCCCCAAGAAACAAACAATAATATATTCTAAGATTCAATGCAAAAAAAAAAGAAAAATTAAAACCTTAGACAATAAGAACAAACAAGATCAAACTATAACAAACAAACAAAAAACGAAAAACAAATATAAAAGACAAAACAAAAACAAATAAACTTCAAATATTCACGACAATAAAATAAATACAAACAAATATAAAAATAATAAATAAAAAATTAAAAAGTAGCCTAATAATAGAGGTTCACAAGGAAGCAAAATTAAGTGACATGAACCGGGATGATATATAGAGAGAGAGAGAGAGAGAGAGAGAGAGAGACCCTGAAACACACAATGAATAATAATAATAAAATAAAATAAAATCCTAAAGGAAGTAACAACGTCCCCTAGAAGTTAATAAATGAATAAACAAACAAATAAATAAAACATAAAAAAAATGAGTTTGCTAAAAAATGGCTGAACAAATCTGTTAATATCTGAAGGAGTTTGTTAATAATGACATGAAAAACGGCAGAAAAGTGTTAACCTCGCACCCTCAACCCCGGCCCGTCACTCAAGCCGGGAGAAGGCTCAGGGCTGGCGACGCGAGCCACACCACACCACACAACCCTGATCCAGACACCTTACCTTCCTACCTTCCGGGTCCCCTTGACGAGAATGATTCCTGCTGAAAGATGCACGTGAGACTTAAAGCACAGCGTTTCCTTGATGATAATGACTCCTAGAAAGACTGATGAAACGTTTCCTTGGTGAGAATAACACCTGTAAAATAATGGAGAACGTTCGTATCTTGAGAATACCATCTGCTAAAACGAGCACCTCAGACTATTAAAAGAACAATTTTACGATGAGTCTGGAATTCAAACGTTTGCTATACGAGACAAACATTAAAACGTTTTCAAGGAAAGAGTAACATTAAAACGTTTTCTATACCGAACAAGCATTAATACGTTTTCTAGAAGAGATTAACATTAAAACGTTTTCAATACGAGACTACCATTAAAACATTTTGTGGACGACACTAATTAAAAAAATTACTTCACATTAAAACGTTTTCTACACACAAACATTTTCCAGATCAGAAATAAAACATGTTAAAAGGTACACCTGACACTCTCATTACGTCAACACCTAAACGTTATATTGAAGAGAGTTTAGTCTGACAGGTGAGTACTGAAACTGTATTTTCCAACGTGAATGTTTCGGGGTGGAAGTGTCACCCTTGAACTTTCCGGTCTGAATATTTCATAAGTCAACCTGTAATATGAATCAGAACGCATGGAGGAAGGAAAAAATCAATCTTGGGTTGAACTAGTCACTTCAATAATTAATCTGTCGTGTACGTGCAGTATGTGTTTGTCCTACTGGGTTTTTACATGGTGGTAGTAGTAGTAGTAGTAGCAGTAGTACTCGCAGAGGTGTTATCTGAACGGAAGCAGCAGCCCAGAAGTTATGTTGCAGCCTGGTTGAGATGTCGACTGTCTTCTCTCTCCTTAGGTCTGCATTGCTCTGCCTCAAGGGAACGAGATCTTCTGCACCAAAGCCGACAACAGTCGCAGATATTGACTAAGAGGCAACAGTCACTGAATGCCGCATAGATCTGCTAATTAACACAGCTAGGGTAGCTACTTATGTATTAGGATATTTAATTTTAAGGCAATAAAATGGTGGCGAAGGTGTGGCTATTGGGGGAGGCTGGAGGCCATTTATATATAAAAAAGTAGTAGTAGTAGTAGTAGTAGTAGTAGAAATAAAATTTGAAACAACTAGGGTCAAACAAGTGGCATATGCTGATGACCTTACAGGAGCAGGAAAAGTGGAGGGCATCAAAAAGTGGTGGGACCTGGTAACAACGCGAGGTCCACAAATAGGGTGCCACCCAAACGCCAGCAAGTCCTTCCTCATCGTGAAGCCAGAACATTATGAACGGGCATTGGAGGTTTTTGGCGGAAGTGAGGTCAAAATAACTAAGGACAGCCAAAGACATCTAGGCGCAGTAATTGGCACTACGGACTTCAAGACCGAGTACGTAGCGGGAAAGGTGAATGAGTGGGTTAGTGAAATCCAAGCTCTGTCTGAGATTGCTAACACAGAGCCACATGCTGCCTTTGCAGCATTCACCCATGGAGTCAAGCATCGCTGGAACTACCTGATGCATACCATCCCTGAGATCGGACCCCTCCTCCACCCTCTGGAAGAAGCTATCAGTGTCAAGTTCATTCCCAAATTAGTGAAACACCCTGACTTAACCCCAGCAGAAAGAGCACTTCTTGCACTTCCACCAAGACTGGGAGGGATGGGACTAACAAATCCAGAGGAGATTGCTGCCACTGAACATCAAAATTCACTTAAGCTCACGGCAGCCCTCACGGACCACATAATAGCCCAGAATGCAACAGGGGAAGTGGATACCAGTGAAGTAAATAAGATTCGTAGGTCCATTACGACAGATCGACAGCACTGCCAAAATGATAAGTTGCAGCAACTATTGCTGCAGGTACCAGAAAATTTGAAAAAAAAGTAGCTATAGCGCAGGAGGTGGGCGCCTCGAACTGGTTAACTACGTTACCGATAAGGGCAAATGGTTTCAGTCTTAATAAACAAGAATTTACAGATGCCATTGCTCTAAGGTACGGTCGGCCAGTAGAAGGTTTGCCCTCCCAATGCGTGTGTGGCTCTTCCTATGATGGCGATCACGCCATGGTGTGCAAGAAGGAGGGCTTCGTATGCATGAGGCATGACGAGGTAAGGGATCTCACAGCAAATATGTTGAAGGAAATCTGCCGGGATGTCATGGTAGAACCGACCCTCCTTCCATTGGATGGTGAGATCTTCCAACACAGGACTTCAAACACACCTAACGAAGCCCGTGTGGACGTCAGTGCTCGAAGATTCTGGACGCGGGGACAGCGAGCTTTCTTCGACATCAGGATTTTTTATCCCATGGCCGCATGTCACCGTAACCTAGCTCTCGATGCTGCACACAGGAGGAACGAGAACGACAAGAGAAGGGCATATGGGGAGAGAATTCAAAACGTTGATCAAGGCAGCTTCACTCCTCTAGTGTTCACAACCTCTAGTGGGATGGGACCAAGTGCAAGATGTTTCTACGCCAGACTCGCGGAGTTGATCTCCGAACAGAAGCAGCAGCCCAGAAGTTATGTTACAGCCTGGATGAGATGTCGACTGTCTTTCTCTCTCCTTCGGTCGGCTTTGCTCTGCCTCAGGGGAACGAGAGCTTCTGCCCCAACTCCGACAACTGCTGCAGATATTGACTATGAGGCTACTGTCACTGAATGCCGCATAGATCTGCGGCTCAACTAATTTAACACAGATAGGATAGCTACTTATGTATTAGGATATTTAATATTAAGGTAATTAAATGGTGGCGAAGGTGTGGCTACTGGGAGAGGCTGGAGGCCACTGTTAAAAAAAAAAAAGTAGTTGTAGTAGTAGTAGTAAAATGAATAATAATGTCAATAATAATAATAATAATAATAATAATAGAAAGGATGATGATAAATGATGATGGTAATAGTAATAAAAACGATAATGATAATAATAATAATAATAATAATAATAATAATAATAATATAAAGAAGAGGAAGAAAAAGAAGACGAACAAGAATAAATCAAATACTGAAAACATCTTCATAACCGGAATGAAACGTTAATGGGAGAGTCGAGGTTGACTAGTTGTGGAGTGACCTGATGAATGACCTAGCACACACACACACACACACACACACACACACACACACACACACACACACACACACACACCATTTAAACGTACACACTCTAGTTGTCTGGGATCGAAAAGGTTAGGTTAGGTTTGGTGATGAAGACTGAGGGATTTATGTGGTACTTTGGGATGTACTAAACCTTAATTACCCGAGTACGATTTCAACACCCCGAGAGTACAATCAGCTAGCCCCATTAAGATATATTAACCCTTTCAGTAGGATGATTGAACCTCTTGAGTATGATGAATGAAGCCCTTGAGTACGGTGACTTAACCCCCTGAAACGATAACCAATTCCCTTGAGTAAGATAACAATGTACTCAAGGGGTTCAATCATCGTACTCAAGGGGTTAAATAACTACAGTATTTTACGTGCTAGTCCATACGCCTGATTATTTTTCCAAGACTAAAGTTTCTACAGTTTGGTTGTGTGAGGAAAGAAGGATGTACTATAACGGGTTACTCTGGTGTGACCGACATCCACAGAGAAACAGTGAGCACCGCGGGCAAGACGAGGATGCTAAATCTAACAAACATTGTCCGTTAAAATAACTGTAAAAGAGAGTGAAGCAACATTGCGGCAAAGAGAAGGGGAAGAAAGATTATCAACTAAAGGAGGAGAGTTAATAAGCCTTTGATTCCACCCTATCTAACAGTTGGACAGAAGAGCCGCCCCAGATATGAGAGCAGTACTCAAAGTTCGGACGAATGAATCCTTTAAAAACTTGAAGCAACTGCTGAGGAGTGAAGTAGCTACGGCATCTGTACAGCATTCCCAACTTTCGGGAGACAGCTTTAGCAATGTTGTGGATGTATGGCTTCCATGACATATTAGAGGCCTAGCATATAATTTAGCAAATATTATCATTAACGGAGGTCAACGAACCAGACCTGACTTCTGTTCGAAACGTAGACAGACTTAACTGCGTATACCGTTGACAACACATGCCTAAGTTGTGATGAATGAGTGAGTTTTACCGATACTTCAAGGACACACTCAACAATTTACTCAACTTATGATGAATGAGTAATTTTTTTTTTATGAATTCGAAGGACGCGTTAAGAGAAACTGGTTATCCCCCCCCCCTATCCTTCCCGGCCACTGGGATTTCTAGGAACTCCCTCTTTCCCAACTTCCTCTTCTCCCCCTCCATTTCCCCTCTCCTCTACTTCTCCTTATCCTCATTCCTCTTTCTCACCTTCCTCCATTCCCTCGTGACACCCCCCTAGGGATAAGGGGAATGGGGGAATGGGTATATAAGGTAAGAAAGGTGAAGGTAGAGTGGGGATAAGGGAAAGGGGGAAAGAGAGGGAGTAGGTATAGAAGGAAGGGGGTGGGGGATAAGGTGGAGAGGGAAGAGGGGGAGTGAGGATAAAGGGGGAGAGGGAAGTTGGAGGAGTGGGGGATAATGAGGCAGAACAGAGAGGGATGAGCCGTGTTGTACAAAGATTATAATGTGACGTGTTCCTGTTGCGTTACTTTCCGCTACGACCAATATTTGCTGCTGTTACTTGTTCATGATTGTTACTTATACTATTCTATCAAAACAACTGCCTCTAGTACCACTTTGGCGACCTGTCAAAATTACAACAACTATTACTACAACTACCCGGTACTACTACTACTACCATCACCACTACCATTTTTTACTACTGCTACTAATATCAGTTATACTATTACTACTATCACTATTAATACTGCAAAACAACCACCACCACTACTACAATGTGGCCTCCAGCCTCCCCCAATAGCCACACCTTCGCCACCATTTTATTACCTTAAAATTAAATATCCTAATACATAAATAGCTATCCTACTACAACTATTACTACCAATACTAGCAGTGTAGGCTCTTTTACTGCCCATTATACTCATTTAACTATTTCTATTACTACTACTTACTACTACTGCTATTATCACTACTCTCCGTACCAACACGTCTACTATTATTACTATCGGTAAAACAGACAGCCAAATTCTACACAAGGTCACAGAGAACACTTCAGCTGCCGTTAATGTAACCACTTTATAAAGATAAACCCAGAAAAGCTTCCTCACTACATCAAGGTTACAATCAATAAAAAATACTATAAATTGTAAAACAAATCCGGGTACGCTGTAAACAGTAAAACAAAAGGCATCCTGACTGTAAACATCCAGATAAGTTGTTAATTAAAATAAGAAGATTTTGAGTTTGGTAAAAAAAAAAGTTCCCATTGACTGCAAAATGTAAATAAATTCATAATACAATAATTGTAAAAAATCACATCCACACTTTAATTAACTTGAAAAATATCTCGAGTGAAAACTGTAAATTGTTAAACCGATACATAACAGCTGTAAAATGTAAAAAAAATCACATTAACTGTAAACTGTAAATAAAGAACCTTACCATATATGATGCCCCCCCCCAAAAAAAAAAATTACATCGACTGTAAATGAGTAAAAAAAATCATTGTCGGTAAATAGTGAAAAAAGCCGCAGTAAAAAAAATATTAACATCGACTGTAAATTGTAAAAACCAAAATATTGAGTGTAAAATATAACTGGTCACACGCTCCCTTGGGCACTTGTCAAGGCAGGTAGTCTAGCGTCAGCAATTATGACATATTATCACCTGTTACTCATTGTTTCATCACGTATTCTTTCTCACTCCTTGTTTTATCACATATTCTTTCTCACTCCTTGTTTTATCATGAATTTCCTCCAATTCTTCGCATTACCTTATATTCTGTCTAATTTTCTGCATTATTACGTCTTCTTCCTTAGTCCCCGTATTTATCTCGTATTTCTCCTTACTTCTTCGTATTATCGTGGATTCTGTGTTATTCCTATACATCACCACCCGTTCTTCATCCCTCCTTCGTAATATTATTTAACTTTGCCTCATTCTTGTACAATATTACGTATTTTTCCTTCCCTCCTCTCCCCTCCTGCATTACCCTCCTCCCCTCCCCCCACATAACTTCCTCATTCCTTCCCCCCTCCCCATCCTGCATTCCTTTCCTTCCCTCCTCTCCTCCCTTCCTCATTCCTTCCTCCCCTCATCCTGCATTCCTTTCCTTCCCCCTCCTCCCCTCCCCGAACACAACTTCCTCATTCCTTCTCCCCTTCCCTCATCCTGCATTCCTCCCCCCTCCTTATCACGCGTGCATCCCTCCCTACCCCTTCCCACATTCCCCATCTGTTAGCGTGAGGACACTGCCCTTGAAGACAACTTACTGTTAAAGGGCCTCAGGTTTTTACGACAAGTGTTCGGTGACCCTGAGTGTATCGCGTGCACCCTGGGATAACATGACAGTGTTGGGTGAGACGCATTCAGTAATTGTGGTAGTTGTGGGGTTAGGGGGTGTAGTGGTGGTAGTAGTGGTGTGGTATTAGTGGTGGAGATAGTAGTAGTAGTGGGGATAGTAGTAGCAGTATTATTACTATCAATCATCATTATTATTACCATTATTATTATCGAATCATATGAAGATAAAAATACCCCCAGCTTAATTCACCTAGAGATGAAACTACCTAAACTAACCTAACCCAGCCCAACTTAACCCAACCTAACCTAACCTAATCAGTCTTTTCAACGTTAAGTGAAACAAACTGAGGCTCCTAATCTTAATGCGACCTTATTATAATTTAGTGTTGATAAATGTTGTGGACATAAACTGATGTACTGTATCACTGGCATCTGTCAACTCTTTGTTTTGTCAAGTATAGCGAAGGAAGATAAAAGCCATGAGTTCTCTATCTCTCTCTATATATATCTCTGTTTCTCTTCTCTGTTTCTCTTTCTTTTTAAGCACTGTTGGTGTATCAGCTAACTATGATTCCTATTACGACTATTGTATGTGCTACTACTACTACTACTATTACTAATGTACTAATATTTCTATTCTACGGTCATCATCATTAATACTACTAATAATAATAATATTACCATTACTATATTGAAACTACTACTACCACCACTACTACCACCACCACCACTACTACTACCACCACCACCACTACTACCACCACTACTACAACTACCACCACCACTACTACCACCACTACTACCACCACCACTACTACCACCACCACCTACTACAGCTACTACCACCACCACTACTACCACTACTACCACCACCACTACTACCACCACTACTACCACCACTACACCACCACTTTCTGCAACAACTACCACCACCACTACCACCTTTCTACCACTACCCGCCTGCACCTAGCTTCCACCTACTACCACCTACTACCACCACCACTACTACAACTACTACCCCCACCACTACTACAACTACTACTACCACCACTACTACCACCACCACTACTACAACTACTACCACCACCACTACTACCTTTTATAATATGGCCTCCACTACTACTATCAAAGTTGCCAATAAGTAAATATAACCCTTATTTTTAACTGATCCTCTCAATAATCAACCAAACTATCACCAATTCCCTTTATTATCATTATCTTCCTCAAGTTAATTATCTCCGGGTAATATAATCACACAATTTCATAATATAACCCGCGAAGCTTCCACGCCTATAACTCGTGTCATTCTTGCACGGAAACTCTAGTGCCGTTACCTGCCCCCTGATTGGTTAATTTTTTCCCATTGAGAGTTTTTAAATACTACACAACCACCACTACTACTACCACCACCACTACCACTACTACTACCACCACCATTACCACCACCACCACTACTACTACCACCACCACTACCACCACTACTACTACACCACCACCACCACCACCACTACTACTACCCACCACCCACCACCACTACTACTATCACCACCACCCACTACCACTACTACTACCACCACCACCACCACCACTACTACTATCACCAACAACACTACTACTACTACTACTACTACTACTTGAGTGGGTCTGAACAAGTGCCAAATGAGCTTTATTCCTCAGCCCTGGACCCCACAACAACTCAGAGTATATGCATAAGTTTCTAATGTATAACTATGAATATATGAATGTATTTAACTATCTACACATGAAAGTATGTAGTAATTCAAACGAGGATATCTGTGTACGTGTGTGTGTGTACGTGTGTAAACCTAAGTATTGTGTGAGAGGTTACAGAATATCCATCCACTGATCACGTTCATGAGACACTGAATCATGCATCTTGCTCTGATTTCACTTACTATTGTCCCCCCCCACCGCCTATACTTTACTTCCTTCCTGTATTCTGCCACATTCTTGCCCCGCATACCAATTTATTCCCAGTAGAAACGAAAATATAAATAAATAAACCCGGGAATCCCTGACCCCCAACCCAAGCTAACCGTGACGTAGTGAAGGCGTTAAGACTCCTCATTGGTGGGAATCAAGCCAGAGATGGTTAAAAAAAAAAGACTTCGCGCCCCGCCAATTCTCGCTCTGGGTTGCGTCATTGTTGCTCGCGTCATGGGTGGTATGACGTCATAGCCTGGTTACCGCTAGGATTCACGGAAGTTGCCATACTGTGGTACGTTTAGCGGGAATTTAGTGTGAGGCGGCGTTCCCCAGAAGTGGGTGCAGCACACCACGGTCAGGGGAATTAACTGAAGATACAGTTGGCCGTGAAATTTTTTCCTAGTAATGTTTGTTTTGGATGGACAAGTTTTCCTAATTCAAATTTTATGCGTTTGACTGATTTTTTAGGAGTATGAGAACAGGTGTTTTTTTCTCGAAATATTTGCCAAATGTTTCAACAATGTTATTGAGTTAATTAAAACATATATTCCTGGTAAAGATGCGCTAGAGTCGATGGTCAAATTTTCTGGTTCAACATTTATACCTTGGCATTTTGTTTAAGACTCTGGGAGCATTTTGGTCTAGAAATGTTCAGTATGTGTTTAATTAATATCAGTGTGTGTCTGGGGAAAAATAATGTGTTGACGGTAATGTTTATCCCTAATAAAGATTTGTATGTTTGATTTCCAATGTTTATTTACTAGTCAGTAGGAAATAAACATAGAAAGTTGTTACTATGAACCAGTAAACACTCATGGCTAGACTTGTCCCCTTGATTTTTATGTAAATGTTTAAATAATGTTGCGTGTGGGTATGTGGATATTATGCGGATGTTTGAAGGACGTTGATGTACAATAATGGTTAAAAGGCCTCAAACTATTTATTATTAACCTTTATGTATGTTGAAATGATCTAAAATAATGTCGGTTTATGTTTGTTTAACTTCAAATAATGCAATAAAGTTGTTCATATTTAATTAGAAATGTTTAATATTTGTTAAGAAATATTAATATACCCGGTAATGCGTGCTTCTTTAAAAAGGCTTTGTTTGTTTCATAAAAGTTGATATATAAAACTGAATGTGAATGTTTATATAAAAAATGTTTGTCCAGTTTGGATGTTTACCTGCAAATGTATGTTAAATGTTGACGTATAATGTAGGTATGTTTTTGTATTATTTAGTGTATGATTTTGTAATATTAAGTGATTGTTTCTGTAATACCAAGATGCATGTATTTTGTAACACTTAGGGCATCTGCATTGTGTAATACCATAATCATGTACACAGGAATACATTATGCATTTTGTAACATTAAAAGCCCCTGTATTTTGAAACGTCACTCCATGCGTTTCCTCTGTTACTCTATCCTGTTCATTTTTTCCCAGCCTGAGATAATGTTATTAAGTATTACTGACTCACACCGTACTGGGAAATACATTTAAACACAGTAACGCCACCAAACGCCTTTCCAACGAACTATTTAATCAAAACTTTAATTAGTATTTTTTTTACTCATTAGGAATCACCAGTACAACAATTATTTACCAGCGATAAATCTCCATCCACACACCTGGTTATTGTAGTAATTACTTGGGAATGTGACTTAAATAATCTCTATGCCAGCAACTCAGACCTCCATTCCTTGATGAGAACTATGAACACTGAATTGACTAAAGTCAGGACCAGGGTAATACGTAATAAACTGACCTTAAACCTTGAGAAAACCCACTACACAATCTTTCACAGAAGGAAAAACTTACCCCCAGACTTGGACCCCCTGTACCTTGGTAATACAGTCCTCAAACGCGAACAAAATACTGTAATAAATTCCTCGGAGTTATTGTAGATAAGAAACTTAACTGGAGAAACCACATACAAGCCATTCACAGTAAAGTCAATAAACAGTGCGGTATCATGTATCACACTCGACAGTCACTCTCACAGCAATGAAAGAAAACTAGCATGATCTTGTTTACCAACACCTGATACACTGTCACACACTATGGGGGCCTCTGGCTCTTAAAAAACACAATCTCTGGTTACTGCACAAAAGAGAGTTGTACGGACAATGACATACTATCAATCACTTGCTTGACAATAATTATTTCCAGTTCCGGAATAATCAGAGATACAACTTAAGGCACCCAGAGCAACTAAGACCACCCCCCATGTGCTCCTCTCAGTCCCAGACCTCCATAAAATATCACGGTGTGAAAGTGTGGAACAACTTACCCCCACCCATCCGAGCAAAGACTACGCTCCCTTCCTTTAAATCATCTCTCAAAAAATATCTATTGTCTACGTATTAATATTTCTTGTAATACCTAAGATATTTACAGTACCTGCTTTTATTGTACCATCAAAACCGTTTTATCGGAAATTATCATGTAAATAGATAAGTAATTACCATTGCAATAAACATAATTGCCAACTAGACATAATCCTGACAGCTCTGTCTTCTTGTTCAACCTTATTACTGTACAACCCATGTTGTACTGCTCTCCCATTACACTTATGTTTTTCAATTCCACTGTAATTTATATATATATATATATATATATATATATATATATATATATATATATATATATATATATATATATATATATATTTATTTAAATATTTAAATTTTCTACATTCAAATTAACTTTAGGGAGAGAGAGAGAGAGAGAGAGAGAGAGAGAGAGAGAGAGAGAGAGAGAGAGAGAAAGCAATACATGAAATTCAAATTATTAAAACACGCTGAAGAAAAAGTTTGTTACGATGTCATTAAACAACAAAAACAAAAACAAACAAACGAATACAAATTAATTAAGTCCTGATTTCAACCAATTCTGTGAAACGGTCAAGATATAATGATAAAAAAACAAAGATATATTGATCAACAACAAATGCTGATCATCAAAAACAAACTTACTGATGAACATACGGATGACAAACACACACAAACTAAACAAACACTCACACAAACAGAAGAATGTCGAGCAAAGGGTAGAGTGAAGAGGTGGAATGTGGAGGAAGAAGTTGTTTATACTGGCTGCTGTGACCCTGGCCTTGTGGTGGTGGTGGTGGTGGTGCTTGGTGATGGTGGTGTGGTGGTGGTGGTCAACAATTAATGGTGTATGTAATTAGTGGTGCTTAGTGATGGTAGTGTGGTAGTGGTAGTGGTGAGTGGTGTATGTGAGTAGTGTGGTGTATATTGGTGCTTAATGAAATTGGTGTGGTGGTGGTGGTGGTGTGGTGGTGGTGGTGTATGTGGTGTGCTGGTGATGGTGGTGTGGTGGTGGTGGTGATGGTGGTGTGGTGATGGTGGTGTGGTGTGGTGGTGGTGTGGTGGTGGTGGTGTGTATGTGGTGAGGTGGTGGTGCTTGGTGATGGTGGTGGTGTGAACAGTGGTGTGGTGGTGGTGCTTGGTGTGATGGTGGTGTGGTGGTGGTGGTGTGGTGGTGGTGTGTGTGTGGTGGTGGTGTGGTGAGTGGTGGTGTGGTGGTGGTGGTGTGGTGATGGTGGTGTGGTGGTGGTGGTGGTGTATGTGGTGGTGGTTAGCAGGTGATGGTGGTTGTGGTGGTGGTGGTGTGGTGGTGGTGCTTGGTGATGGTGGTGGAGATGAAGAGGGCAAGTGAGAGGGCAAGTGCGAAGAACAAGAAAGTGGTTCAGGTGTGGAGGGAAGCCAAACTAAACAGGTGAAGACGGCAGGTGAGAGGGGCAGGTGAGAGGGCAGGTGAGAAGGGCAAGTATGTGGTTCGGGACGGGGGCAGGGGCAGGGGGGTAGCCAAACTGAGGAGGTGAAGAAGGGCATGTGAGGGGAATATTGTGTGTGTGAGAGAGAGATGAAGTGGTAGATGGTGAAATTGAGAGATGAGAAAGAGAGAAAATGAGAGTAGGAGAGAGAGAGGGAGGTGAGAGAGAGAGAGAGGTGAGAGGAGGAGAAGGAGGAAGTACGAGAGACATTCCCCTGAAACAAGTCAAACTCCAGCTCTTTAGACAACACCTTCATTACCTGGGGTCATATATATATACATACACCTTCACTGTCTAATTCATTTTTCTGTCTATTTCCTCTTTAATATCCACCTACGTCCTTTTACTCCTGTCTACTCCTGTTACTCCTGTGTACTCCCGTTACTACTGTCTACCCCTGTCTACTCTCGTTACTATTATCTACTCCCGTTACTACTGTCTACCCCTGTCTACTCCCATTACTATTATCTACTCCCGTTACTACTGTCTACCCCTGTCTACCCCCGTTACTATTATCTACTCCCGTTACTACTGTCCACTTCCTTTTATCTACTACCGTATCCTGTTCTTCATATTTACCTGTACTGTCCATATGTCTCGAATAGCAGTCTAGTTGTGTCCTATTTGTCCCCTAGTTTTATGCTATTTGGTTCTCTAGTTGTGCACTACTTTGTCATCTAGTATTTTGCTAGTTTCTCTTCACTCTTGTTCAGTTTATACGCTTAACCATAAGATATATTACGTAAACAAATAAAAATACGTAACAAATAAGATAAAAAAGAAAGAGACATAAAGAAAACAAATATTGTAAATAATGAAGAAATGCAAACCGAATAAAACACAAAATATTAAAAGATGAAAAAAAAAATGTTATTTTTTTTTAATTATTTATACTTCCATCGGGAAATATAAAGAGATTCAAAATATAAAATGTGGATTAATTTTTTTTATTAATATTTTTTTTTATTGTGATCTAAATATTATTGGTATTATAATTATTAAAATGGTCATTATTACTATTATTACCATTACTACAAATTACTGTACTATTACTATCATTTAAAATTTTCAGTGTTGTGTTGAAAATGATAGATCGAAGCAATACACTTTTATTATCCCACATTTACGACAACAATAACTTACAAGATATTGAATAACTAAAGTGAAAAATACCAAACAGTCTCACCAAGTCTGTGTGAAGGTGACCTTGTAGGAACCACGCATATGTTTACAGTGTGTGTGTGTGTGTGTGTGTGTTATCAATAAATTATAAAGAGTGCGTGAACAACATATTGCCTGGTCAGATTATCACAAACCTCTTTGATTCTAGCGATATAGAAATACAATAATCTGTGGTTTACTGATTTAAAATGACACAAAGGGTTTTTATTATTATTTTTCTATGAATGGTTTTATATATTAGATGATGACAAAAGGCGTGTGTGTGTGTGTGTGTGTGTGTGTGTGTGTGTGTGTCTGTGTGTGTGTGCTTAAGATTTCGCAGATTATGTGATATTTATAAACTCAAAAACTAAAATGCACCGGTAACATGCTGGACGTTTCCAAATACATCCTAACGGTGGGAAAACACACACACACACACATCTAACGAGGTATACATTTATCACAGGTAGCGTGATATGATAAATAGTTTGAATACCTCAGACACTATTAATTAAAAGCGGCGGCAGGTGAGAGACAGAAATCACTAGAAATGGCCGAGTCACTCAATAATATTCCTGGCTCTACATATTACATCCTGTCCAAGTTGCCTCTTGATACACCTGTAACCATGACCTGTTTTAGCTTTCATTGTGACCTGTCTTTCGTTTACTGACCCGTAACCTGTTTTCTATTGACCTGTGACCTGCTTTCCATTGATCTGTAACCTGTCTCCTACTGACCCGTGACCTGTCTCCTACTGACCTGTAACCCGCCCACAATTGACCTGTGACCTGTCTTCTATTGACCTCTACTGACCTGTGACCTATCTTCTACTGACATGTGATCTGTCTTCTGTTGACCTCTACTGACATGTGATCTGTCTTCTATTGACCTCTACTAACCTGTGACCTATATTCCACTGATGTGTGACCTGTCTTCTACTGACCTCTAATGACCTATGACCTATCTTATACTGACCTGTGACCTGTCTTCTGCGTGCCTGCGATCTGTCCTGTACTGACCTGTCTTCTATTAACCTGTAACATATCCTCTATTGACCTGACATGCCTTCTACTGACCTGTAACCTGTATTCTATTGACCTGTGACCTGTCTTCTACTGACCTGTAACCTATCCTCCACTGACCTGCAACCTGTCCTCCACCGACCTGTAACCTGTCCTCTATTGACCTGGCTTCTACTGACCTGTGACCTTGAGATCTCACAGTGACCTAACATGAGTTTCAGACCATGACCCCGACCTTCATCTTATTCCGTAGAGGAACAGGAGGATGGTGAGAAGGATCAAGGGAGAGGGAAGGGGGGATGAGGGGAAAGGGAAGGGGAGATGAGGGGAAAGGGGAGATGAGGGAATGAAAGTAGAAGTAGCGAGTTGAAACGAGAGGATAGGGATGAGAAGAGGAGGGAGGAAGGCAGGTGAGGGAAGGGTAGGAGGGAGGGAGGGAGGTGAGGGAAGGGAGGAGTATGGAGGGAGGCAGGTGAGGGAAGGGTAGGAGTATGGAGGGAGGTAGGTGATTATTAGAGGGAGGGAGGGAGGGAGGAGGGAGGTGAAGAAAAGGAGAAAGTGATGAAGGACGCAGGTGAGGGAAAGGAGGGGGCAGGTGGAGAGAAGGAGGGAGGTGAGGGAAGAGAAGGAGGCAGGTGAGAGAAGGGAAGGAGGAGGTGAGGCAAAAGAAGGAAGGAGGTGAGGATGAATCACGGGGAAGAGTGGGGAGGAAAGAAGGGGAGGTCTCTGAGTACGGAGAAATGTCTATGCTTATACAAGATGTTATGGTTGGTGTGAGTTTTTTTTTTTTTAGTTTAACAAATTTATTGGCAGAGCTTGTAGTACAGTTTGCCTATTCTGAGTAATTCAGTTAGGTCTTGACACTGAGGGTGGTATCACTTCTCACTATCACGCAGGACAGAGGTTCACACACAAAGAAATACATCATATTCATTAACAACTATAAATGTATAGAGGTCAGATTCATATGGGTAATGTCACTGTTCACTGCCATGCAGGACAGAGGTGGTGGAACAGCGTAGGTGTGAGAGGAGGTGGAGCCAGAGGAGGGTAGAGGGAGAGAAGTAGGAAGAGGTGGAGGTACAAGAGGAGAAAGAGGAAGAGGTGAGGGGGGTGTAGATAACGTAGAAGTGTAGGTGAAGAAGGAAGCAGGAGAAGTGAAGATGGAGGAAGAGGGAAAAGTGAAAGTATAGATCAAAGTGAAGGTGTTATTTGAGATCTATAAGGAGGAGAAGGGGGGGGTGAGGGGAGGGGGTATCGAGAACATAAGCCTAAGACGCGTGTCGGTGTTGGCAGCCAAACGCCCGTCCTCTGTCACCCCATGTGTGTGTGTGTGTGTGTTTGTTTGTGAACAACGGAAGTACGCGCCTAGATGTGGCCCATAGAGAACCCCTTGAACTCTGTGTGTGTATGTGTGTGTGTGTGTACGTGCGTGTGTGTGCGCGTATTGATCGGTTGCGTGGCTACTAATGACACGCCACAAAAACTAGTCCTCTCTCACCCACTCAGTCGCTCCTATGTTTTTGTTTGTCTGCCTGTTAGTCTGTGTATGTACTCATTTCTGTGTATGTACGTATGTATGTCTGTGTTGATCTGCCAGTAATTCAGTAAATCTGCTTCCGTCTGTTAACGTTGTCTCTATCAGTCTCTCACTCTGGCTATCTATTTTATCACTATTTACATTTTTTATCCCTTTGTCAATCCATCTCACTATTTATCGACACAATTGTCTATATATCTAACTATATATTTATCAACCTAATTCTCTATCTTATATACTCTCAGCTTTAACTCTAAGTCTCTCTCTCTCTCTCTCTCTAACGCTCCTCCTCCCTCGCTCCGTGCTTCGACCTATCAGCCTTAACACAGCTGGTTTAGGCCTACTGTACATCCCTCTCGTCCCCAATGAGCCCGACGCCGCCGCCAGCTGAACTCCGTGACCTCTGAGAACGTAGCTTCCCTCCATCTTTCTTTTTTTTTTTTATTGAGTTAGTCACCGTCTGGCAACTCGCCCGTATTCTCGACGAGCTGCCATGTCGGGACTTTACTTTTAATTGTTATTTTTTTATTTCTAGACAAGTTATATCGCTGTTTTTGTAATGTGAGACTTACGCTGCTGTTTTGTGGTGGATTTTAATGTGTGTGGTGGGATTGAGGAGAGAGAGAAAGAGAGGGGCTAGCGGAGGAAGGGGCGGAGGAAGGGGGAAGTAGGGAGGGAGAGGGGTGAGTACTAGGGAGCCAGACGTTGGTTGGGCCAGTGTACCCTGTGACTCCGACCTTGAGAGCGCCAGTCGTCGTCTGCTGGAGCCTGTGTTACAACTCGTCTCAAGCCTAACCAGATCCACCACCACCACCATCTCGGTACAGTGTTTCTAGCTGGTATTGGGGGTATCTCTCTGTCTCAATATCTCTCTAATCTGGGTCTCTATCTCTTCAGAGTCTATATCACTTCTGGGTCTCTATATCTCTTCTGGGTCTCTATATCTCTTCTGGGTCTCTATATCTCTTCTGGGTCTCTATATCTCTTCTGGGTCTCTATATCTCTCCTGTCAGCCTGTCTCTTCCTCTCCTGCCAATGTCTCTCTGCTGTTTGCCTCTTTCTCTCCTTCTGTAATTCATTGTCTCTTCTGTATTCCTATAGCTATTTTATTCTCTCTGTCTCTCTCTCTCTCTCCCTCTCTACTCCAGTCTCTTTGTTTTCCGTAATCACAAAGTCGAGAGTCCTATTCATTTCAATGGTAAATCCGACCTATATGTTCCACACCCTTTCCCTCAAGATGGCTGCCCGTCCAACCTTCACTCAAAATGGTTACCCTTTCCAATCTTCTATTAAAATAATCACCTTCCCAATCCTCACACACACACAGTAGTCCTTTCCAATCTTCACTCAAAATAATCTTTTTCAAATCATTACATTGTAGGTTAAATTTTCCTCTTAATTATGCCCGCCTAAAATAACACCCAAAATGGCATCCACGTTATTGAACCAAATTAACTTGTACGAATATTTGGAAATCCGGTAAAAGGTTTTCTTATGTTTATACGACACTGATTGGTATTAAAACAAGCGGTTTAGTGGTTTACCTGCGCTTATCCAGAGATTTGTGAGCATTCATTATAATTTAATCGGATTACCTGATGATTAGACACCCCAGCTTAATTCATTAGATGATTAAACACCGTAACGCTAACCTACCCACCAGGTAGCGTTAGGGTGTTTAATCAGGTGAGATAAGCTTGGGTGTCTAATCTTCAGGTGATCCAATTAACCTAACAAGCGTTTGTTTAGTCGTCTCACGAAGAAAAACACGTATGGGAAGACCCGACCACCTGCTCAGGTAGGTTGTTCCACATGTTAACAGTACGCGGTGAGAATTATTTTGAGAACAGATACGCCATTTGCCGCCAGGGGTCCCTACGGTGAAGTAAATCAAGTCATAATATTGTAATTTTAGCAGGAAGGAACCACGGGACAAAAAATCCAACTACATTAAAGTATCTACAGCTGTGTGTGTGTGTGACCTGGGCAGCTCACGAGGGCGACCTGTGGTGGTTCCCGTCACGTAGTCTCAGTGAAGGGCAGCGTCAACCTTCAAGACCCATGAAGTATAATGATCTCGAGGTCTTTGTGTTTTGTCTCGACGATAATTAAACGTGATCTTATTTATGTTTCCACAGTAGATGGAGAAGAAGGAAGGGACGAAAAGGAGAAGATGTGAAGAAAGAATGTGAGGAAAAGAAGCAGAGGCAAGAATTTGAAGAGAAGACGAATTGAAGAAGAACGGATAAAAAGAAGACAGTCCAGACAAGAAGAAAAAGTTAAAACAATCAATAACATAAAATAGGAAAAAACATAAAGAAGAAACGACGATGAAAACGAAGACAAAGAGAATAAGAATAAGACAAAAATAAAACAGTAAAAACCAAAATAAACCCAACTAAGACTGGGTGTACTTCATCCTCACACTTGTATCGCGTCATCAAGGAGGAAAAACCCAATTACTTCTCACAAGAAATCAATGGGTCACACTTGTCACCAAACCCGTACAGAAGACCAAAACCTCACATTAAAGAACTTTGAAAGAAATCATAGTTGGTTTATTTTATTTAGTATTGTTGATATTTACTAAAAAAAAATAACCATTGACTTTACTTATTTTCTATATTTTAAACTATTCATGATGATAAAGTTCTATTTATTTCATTAAGACGAGATGAATCTAACTTGTGTTCCCGGAAATAATAAAAAAAAAATAATAATAAAAATAATAATAATAATAATATACGAAAACCAATATGGCGTCTACGTCAACCAGATACTCGACTTGTAACTAAACTCACTACCATATCACACATAATAAAGAGAAAAAAATATTAACTTAAGAATGTCAATGACTCCAACACTCAAGAGCCTTTAAGCCATGAGGGATCATATACACACACACACACACCATCTCTCTACCTGACTCACACACCCCATGACTCAATGACACCAGCACCTGTTCCCCCTCTCCCCAGCGTGATTCAAGGAAGATGTAGAGGGAGGGGAGGGACGTGGGTTAAGGTCACAGACGGTGAGTCATGGAGTTTATTGGAAGATGAGTCAAATGTTATGAGTCTCTGTGGCGCCATCTGGTGGACTAATATGGTCAGGAAGAGACGAGGAAAGAAAAGGAGTAGGTGGACAAGGAGGAGGGTTAAGTGGAGGAGGAGGGGTCAGGTGGAGGAGGAGGGGCCAGGTGGAGGAGGGTCAGGTGTAGGTGGAGGAGGGGGGTCAGGTGGAGGAGGAGGGCAGGTGGAGGGGAGGTGTAGGTGGGGAGGAGGGGTCAGGTGGAGGAGGAGGTCAGGTGGAGGAGGAGGGGTCAGGTGGCGGAGGAGGGGGGCAGGTGGAGGGAGGTGGAGGGTCAGGTGGAGGCCAGGTGGAGGAGGTCCAGTGGAGGAGGGTCAGGTGAAGGAGGAGGCCAGGAGGAGGGGTAAGATGGAAAAGGAGTTAGTTAAATAAATTTATTGACAAAGCTTGAAGTACAATTTGCCTATTGTGAGTAATTCAGTCAGCTCTTGACACTGAGGGTGGTATAGGAAGAGGAATAAAGTAGAGGAAGGGTAAGGAGGAGAGGTTAAAATAGACGAGAAGAAAAAGAAGAAGGATTAATGACGAAGAAGATGGAGTAGACATAAGTAGAATATAACAAAAGAGGATAACACAGTAGTAATACCCAAATAAAATTACTAACAAATGAGGAAAAATAAATTGAAAAAAAAAATGTGTAACAGGAAAAGAACGAAGGAAAGTAATAATAGCAGCAAAAAAAGGCAAAAAACAACAACAAAACATATAAATAACATAAGTAAAATGTAAGTAAAAGCAAAAAGAAAGTAAAGAAGAGGAAAAGAAAAGAAATATAAAAACAAAGACACAAAGAAAATATAGGCATCTATTTTGTTGAGATCATGTCGTCAAGGTTCATCTCAGCTGATGTTTGTTTACAGTTAGCGTCTCAGGTGGTTTTGTTTACAGTAAGCGTCTCAGGTGGTTTTGTTTACATTACACCTGTCTCGTGAGGTTGGTGTTTATGTCGTAATTGTCCTTCAAGGTTCCCTGTGAAACAATGCATCAACCTTGGTTATGTTGTGGTCATATACAGTACGTGATATGTAATTATTTTTGTCTTCGTCGCTTTGTGTGTGGTTGTCCTCGACGCACACACACACACACACACACACACACACACACACACACACACACACAGCAAGAATTGGCTATTGTAAACTGTTATTGTAAATTGGTTGTAGCTATCCTCGAAAGACAGTCTAATAAAATAGTTTTTTTTATATTGTGGTTATTCTCGAAAAGCCTAAGAGAATTGGTTGTGACTTGATTGTGCTTGTCATGGTAAAAATAAAAAATAAAATAAAAATCTAAGAACTGGCTAATCTAAATTGTGGTTGTCATCGAAACACACTCAAGAGAATTTACTTTCAAATTGTGGTTAGGATTTTAGATCTGGATATCTTCGGGACACACTAAACAGCCTTCTCATATTCATGTTGAGGTCGCGACCTGTGGCTGTGGTTACACGACGAACATTCAGGAGACAGATGACTCGTGTTTATTTTGTGGTGTTTGACTTTGACTGAGGTCATTCTCGACAGACAGACAAACAGGTAACTCAGGTTTACTTTGTGGTCGGGACTGTCTCCTCTGTGGCTTGTGGTCGCTGCCTCAGAACAGACTAAAGGGAGGGGATTTATGTCTCAGTTGTTGAGGAAGGATGAGATAACTAGACTTCCGTCCACGGGGAGGCCCTTTCTCCCTCATACCACCGCAGGAAGGACCCGGGCGAGCGTTTGTCAGGCGTAGATTCCATTAGCATGTAAATACCAAATGGTGAGGGGCCCGCCTGGCACTATTGATCTTTATTGCTGTCGCTGCCTTTTTTTTACGGTAAGGTCCTGCCAGCAAAGCCAATGTTGTTGACGACGTTCAGCACTCCCCACGACCTCTCCATCACTCCCACAATACTCCATCACTCCCCACGACCTCTCCATCACTCCCACAAGACTCCATCACTCCCACAATACTCCATCACTCCCACAAGACTCCATCACTCCCACAATACTCCATCACTCCCACAATACACCACAACCTCGCCAACAACATTATATGACATTTTCACAACAATCCACGACACCCCATGACCTCTCCACGACTCTTACAGGGCTTCCCGACCTCTACTACCACCACACTGCCTCACTGACACAAGTTGGTGGTCCTGTAAGTGTGAAAAATCAAAATTCTTACAATGTGTCATTACAACAGCGTAATGGGTTCGAGTCCTGGCCCAGGGCATACGTGAGAAGGGTGTTATCCAATTTGACCCAACTAAAACATTGCTTTTTTTTTTTCCTTTGGGTACTCCGATTTCCTCCTGAACTAACACTGGACAGTAAAGTTCATAACTATGTAACAAAAAAACGGATCAACCGCCCGAACTTGATTTCCCTGAATCTTGTTCAGTTTCCTCTCGGAGGTCAGCAGCACCTTCGGTCACCTGTTATCATTTACTCTCTTTATCTATGTTGATCAATTGATTCTAGACAAATGCTTCAGGTCTATCTGTCCAAATCTTCATTTGTTTGTATAACTAATTCTAATGTCAATTTAAACAAGTGGGTGTGGGCTGGTCATCTTGTTTACATACAAGGAACAGACAATATTTACCACTTAGTTGCCATTAAAATATCCTTCTACATTGTCAGTCTCGATGAAAATTCATTAACTGAGAGTAAAGTTATTACCACCATATGAATACATCAGTACAAGATATATTCAGGTTTAATACTTTTTACTGATACAACTTAACGTCACTATTACTATAAACACCTCAAAAGAATGAAGAAAACAAAAAGAAATATGTGACTTTATTTTTTGTATTAATAATTAAATTCAGCATAGATTTCCAAGTGAGCATTACTATCCGCGCGCGCGTGTGTGCTCTATCTTTCTCTCTGTCTCTCTCTCTTTCTCTCTCTCTCTCTCTCTCTGTCTCTACCTTTCTCTCTCGCGGTACACTTCCCTGGGAATACAATGGTACTGTTGTTATTGTTCACTTTGTATCTGTATTTGTTGACTATATAAACTCCTTCAATATTAATCGTTTCTACATCTACGAAATATATCCCCCGACAGGATATCAGAATTACTTACATAAATTACAGTAGAGTCTCAATACAACACCGCGGCCTTTTTAGTGAGATATAGTCAGATATATTCTTACTTCACCTGATATATGAAATAATTATTAAGTAAATCTTCGAGAATTCTAATCAACTTGAAGA